>NC_052667.1:6778804-7080000 GCF_016802725.1 Solenopsis invicta
CCGGAATCCGCACTCTTTAATTTACCGTCCGTCCGACACGATATACACAAATAGTAGTCTAAGGCCCTGCGTACAAGACGAGAAATATCAGACATTAAAATTAAGAATTAAAATTTTTGTTTCCTCAATAAACACAACACTGAGGAAAAAAGTTGTTTGTTAAGTTGATTAAAATTTTCCATTTGATTAAATTTTTTGTTTATTTCAAGTATTTACGTATTTAAGTTAACTTTTAAGTAAGTAAGTAATCAAAGTCATGTAAGCAAGAGATATGTGGAGTGTTGACAACACTCCAAAGAAATGTTATCATTGCTGTCGTATTTTTTATTAGTATATTATATTTAAATTTATGTTAGTAAGCCCTTAGAAGATAGAGAAATGTAAAAAAATTAACTTTAAAATTTGTAAACAATACTTTTTTTCCAGAACAAGGTTTCTAATCTCACGTTTCTTCGTTTCCTAATGTACTGTGGCCCCCACTTGCTTAAAGTTCAAGTTTAATCAAGTTGAAAAATTTAGTCAATTTAATAACTTTTTTTCTCAGTCTATAGATAAATAGTAAATTACTTTGTATCTTGTACGAGACACATTTATGTCTTATTTGCATCCCTTGTGTGTTTAATGTTCATTAAAAAAATTAATTCTGAAGTTTTAATTCCTCTTCTTAGTACATCTAATGCTCCTCTATTGAGCGCAGAACTTAAGACGAACATCGCGTTCGAGTACGATCTAACAGGAACTTTCACAAATACATTGAAGAACAACTTAATGGAAGTGGTTGAAAGAAGTGAGGAAGACAAAATGAAAAATGATCTCACGCTATAGAAAATGTAATTCGTTTGTTTAAGAACTTCTTAGAAATTTTCCGATTCTTGCTTAAGTAGAACGTCCAATAAAACTTCGTTCTAAATAGATGCGATAGTTTCTAATCCTGCATTTAATTATACACGAACGCGTGAGGAATTTCTGAAGTGTTATGGAAATTATATAGATGACATCTACACGGAAAGGACAATTTTACTGCATCTAAAAATTTAGCTAATTACAGATCGGAAAATAATTTTATGTTAGGCCATATCGGAATAATTACGTTGGACGGCCAAGCATGATAATATTGCTGCAGTTTTGACATTTTAGCAACCAAGTTGTCTAACATCCGATACAATTTTTGAATGGTTCAACATAATTACTTTCCATATTTCAGCAAAATTGTTCTTTTCGCGTAGGTCACTGAAAATCGTGTTATCGACGATACCGATTCGTCGCTCTGTGTTAAGAAAGAATTATATTCTCTACTTGCATAGAAATTCCAACCGTTATGTAATAATAACGAACGATTCGAAGGAAGGGAAATCTATGCTGCTTATCGCACCGAGTCGCGTTGAAGTACATTCGCTAACGTTCGTGCATGCGTTTCCATTAATAATTTTCCAGCCAGATAAAAATAGGCATTGCATTTTTCACGCTTAGATTACACATGACCTGAATAGAAGCGGCTCGATCGGCAAGAATCAACGGACCATGAACATATATTAAATTATCGCGTTCAGAATCAGGATGTGACGATTTGTACACGATTATACATTTATCAAGACGAGCTGGAGTTTGATCCCACAATCGCGTCGGTTGGAAAAAAAAAGAACCCAGGTTTCACGTCGCAAGAGCGGAAGGGAACTGACGGAAGAGAGACCACGAGGGGAAAGATTTCACGCTGCATCGCCATTATTAATAACCTGTGTGCGCGGCCAACGATGAAACCACCATGTACTACTTTACGGATTGTTTCCGTCTAGGCGATCATCCACGTCCGTCTGGCTCGAACACGCTACGCGTCATACTTAATGCTCGCGACTCGATGCTGCAATCGATCACGCTGATGCTTGACGAACGTGTCGATTAATTTCCTCTTAGCGTTAGTTAGCAGAATAGATGAGGAATCTGTTTCGCCAAATGAATATGGATGATAAAAGAGATAGGATAAAATAAATTTATATATTCATTATGTTATCTTTTAAAATTCATCAGAATAGTTAAGGAAATATTTACGAACTTACTTTAAGCTAAATTTATTTAAATAAAAAGTTTTATGCGCGTTAATCCTAATCGGAAATAAAAATAATCAAAAAGAACTAAAAACTGAATAAGATATATGGTAAGAAACAGTTTTTCTACTCCGATGCTGAAAGAAGCATAATATATTGAGAGAAAAAACTAGTAATTCAAGTAAAAAAACAACTAATTTTTACTCAGTGTTTTACTTCGAACATAAAAAAAAACCCGTTCTTATCTTGATTCTTGACACTAATATATTTTGCTTTGTTATACGTCTTTATGTGTATTGAAACATAGCAAAAAGTGATGACTATAGAAAAACCAGTATAAAAAAAAATTTGCATATAGAGATGAAAAGAAAAAAAGGTGTTTTTGAATTCGGAATAAAAAGCCCAGTAAAAAAAACTAGTTTTTTTAAAAAAATGTATTTTTTACAAGATACTAAAAAAAGAGACATATAATTTATTTTTCTTAATATTTGTTGTTGAAATGTTTGATGTACGTTTGATATCTTATTATTTAATATTTTTATGTCCTTAAAAATAAACACAAGAGAGATGTGTTTTTTTAAACAACATGGGCTTTCAATTTATTTCCTACTTCCAATCTACAATAAATCTCTAATCTATCTATCGTCATTTAATCATACATTTTGCTTGTTTAATCTTATCTTTATACAGAAATCTTTTGAACAAATGCAAAAACTGAATTCTAGAACAATAGTACACTGTTAAAGTACAGAACATATAAAAAAATATGGAATACATTCGAGTAAAACATTTTTCGAGGTCGGCAAGTAAAAAAACTGTTTCTGTACTGAATTTTTGACTCAAAGTTTCTAGTTATTTTTTTCAATTATTTTTATCTCTAGTTGAGAAAATACCGACAACGTTTTAATTAGTATTTGTAAGAAAAATGATTTGATTTATGAGTAAAGATAAAAATTGCGTTACGAAGAATATAACAAGAATTTCAATAATTGCATAGTCATCAATCATAAAATGACTATCAAAATAGAAATCATCGAATGTCGACGGAGATTATTTATAATAAGCTTTTTTTTGCCACGATGAAAAAATTCACACGTAATCTGTTCTAAGTCTACACGCCTGCGTAAAGAACAGTAAAGAGTCGAGAGATGTTATTCCGCCAATCAATTTCAGCCGCGTAAAACGCTAGAGTGATTATGACTACTATAAAGATAATTTACTAAACCAATATGTAAGTTGTGCACCTCCATCATATACATGGCGTGCACGCCCCCGGACGTTGAAATTACTCGAGTTTCTCATAAACAACTTATAACCTGCAGCGACGCGAGGTATGACGAACGTGGAAAATTCTAATTTTAGCGGCATGCACATTTGGAGAGAGCCGGCAAGATCGAATAAATATTTGCAAGCTGGCGCGATGCCATCCTCGTTTGCGTAAATCCTTCGTTCATTGATAGAGGCGTCGAACTGGGGTGATGATCGCGTTCGATGTTGACCGTGAAATTGTGAAATCGATCATTCCACCGCGAATTGATAGAGCCTCGCGAATGGATAACGATTGAACGACTCGCATTGAATGATGAAGCACAGTAATTTATCGCTGATCAGGAAGTTTATGCAACGACTGACTCAGAATCGACAAAATGTACGTCAACGTGAAGCGGGAACAATGACGACTCTTTCGAGGAAGTACCGCAAATTCGCTTCCACTCGATCTATCAGAGGGACCCATTAATGTCCATTTTCACTAATGCATGTACTTTGGTCTCGGTTCAATACTCATTTGCTCCAGTTTTTAGAATGGAAAACAGACCACCGAGAAAACTGATCTAATTACATTAATAAAACTTGTCTAGTCGAGCGTTTCTGGTGAAACCAAGCAGAATTTCTGATTCGTCTTTTATTATAATCAATAACGTTTGATAGATTTTGCTATAATCTGATAATCCCTACAAGATTTCTGATTCGTCCGTTTTTGAGCAGACGTACTGGTTGAATCTAGATGCAACAAGACTCCTTTCCCAGTGATAGAATGCAAATTAATTCTCTGACGACCAACGCTTTTTTCTCTGTCACTTTCCAATCGGTCACTGGTGTCTGACCGGTGCTTTGGAACGGGATTTTAAGCTCTAAAAAATTGTGGCTCTAAAAAACCTAGTTGTTCCAACATTCCAGAATACCATTTCGCAATTGACCCAAAACATTTTTCACTCTTTTTCTTTTTATTCGAATTTGAGGCAGAATAGTTCAAAATTGAATACGCTTAGGTCTTCATATCTCCGGTTGGGACCGAGATTAAAGACAATTTCTATTGCAAATCGTAAATTTGGCGAGGGAAGTGAAGACGAGTGGTGGGCTCAACGTCGTTCGTAGAAGACGTTACGGTACATCGCGTCAGCAAGGAATGCGCGGCAAATTCCAAGCTCCTGACGCCCACAGGTGGCGGACGATTACTCGCAACGATAAGCAACAGCAAGTACAAACACACAGAGCGCCCATCGCTTACCTCACGAGTTCGCGACAACGGTAGGTTCCTCCTCGCGGCTTCCTGCCCACCGAGAGATCGCTTCCAGCCGGTTCGCTCTTCCCACCGCGCGAGAGAGGAAATTATCACTACGCGCGATTCAAGGATGTTGATCCAGGAACGGTGTGGGTGTCGCGCGCACGTGTGTGCGTGCGTGCGTGCGTGCGTGCGTAAATGTGGTCCGCGCGCTGCACGCCTCCGTCGCACGTTGTGTTTCACACTCGCGGGTGTGATGTGTGCCGTGTACGCGACGGCACCGAGGTGTGAACGACGGCAGACGGACGACGGGGTGTGCGGTGTTGCGTGAAGGAGAAGAGGCGAGGATCGGAACGGCGCGCTTCGAGACGGTCGACGAACGACTGTTGCGTGCACTCGCGTCCGTCGCGCCGACACACCGCGATTCACATACCGCTTCTCGACCACCTTTGATCTTTGGCCGCGGACCGATCGCGCGTGGACCCTGGGATCTCGCCCGATAACGCCACGCGACGTAGATGGCACCGACATGCGCACACGAGGCGCCGGGACAGCTGTTCGCGAATCCGGGATTCTCGAACATCGGAGAACGGAGGGGGGAGAGAAGGATACCGACTGCTCTCGTAAAACGAATCCGACACGCGTCCCGCTTTCCCGGATGAACTTTCGAAAGCCCGTTGACTAACGATGCACGTGGCGACCTCGAATATGTTAATTTCCGCATCGAAGAAATTGCCGAGTCTTTTCCTTAAAAAAAAATAACGATCGTTCCTTTCGTATTGTGCTTAATGATAATTTGCAGACAAAAAATAGTCTTGCTGCATCAATTAGAAATCTGTTGGATACAACCAGTGCATCTAAAAACGGATCTATCTAAAGACGAATTAGAAATCTTGTAGGAATTACTCGGTCATAAAGTCTATCAAATGTTCCAATTACAAATTCTCAAGTTCCTGTTGTAATAACCAGAAACTCCTCTTGGTTTCACAAAAACGCACTCGATCATACATGTATATGTCTCGTTGACATGATAAAATCATTTTTCTCAGTATGATGAAAATAGTACACAGGAGAAGGTGATCTGGGTCGCGTAGACATTACGGCCACTTATATTATTGCCGCTATGGAAATATTTGTTTAGTAGCCTGCCATTATGTAGTCATGCTAATATTCTAACGTAATATTCTAACTGAGAAAAAAATGTCAACTTGAGTTAGAACTTTTAACTTGATTAAATTTCTTCAATTCAAGTATTTAAAGTATTTAAATACATAAATACTTGAAGTGAAGAAATTCAGTCAATTTTTTTTCTCAGTGCACAACAGTCGACATGAGATTTTGCTAATATGAGCCCTTGTTTAGAGTAGGCCCTAACCTAATTTTTAAAAACTTGCGAATTTTTAACTTAATATGAATAATACTTTTCAAAATTAACTTTTTAACTAAATTTTATAAGCTTATGCTATTTTATAAGCTTAGCAATGCTATTGATTATGAACATTATTGTATAAAATATAAGTGGGTGACTTATAATACATATAATGTCTAACTAACGTCGGCTTATCGCTTCCGTTTAGCGCGGTTGACAATGATCTCACGTACGTTTCACAGAATGAGCCTTGCAAAACGCGATTCCGTCGATACACCGAACCACGTGGTACTCGTTAATCGGATTGTGTCACGTCTACATATCGAAAGACGACCGAATAATCGATGTACCGATTCACCGTAGTAATAGTAACATAGTAACACATGCGACGACGTCACGCGGCCAACCAGGTCGGCATCTGAGTGTCCTCACGGCCGGAGCGTGCTCCGACTTCCACAAACGATCTAAATCAAGTCAGAGCATGTGGGAACCAATAATACTACGCCACGTTAAAAGCTAGAGAAATGAGTAATCGGAGAACCGCTTGGTAACCACAGTAAAGTCACTAAGTCTCCGGATATATGGGACGGAAAAGAAAACTTAGTAATTTCAAAGGAAACTCGTGACTTCTCGTCGAAATAGCTTTCGACGAGATCCAAGGTTAAATAAATTCTAGCGTGTAATAAAATTGGAAAATTGGTTAAAATCATTAAAAAATTTGACGCTCCAACAACTGTCACCAGAATGAAGTGAGTTAATATATTTTTTAAACTAAATTAAGTTAAAATTAATGGCTTATAAGATTAATTTAGTTAAAAAGTTAATTTTGAAAAGCATTATTCATATTAAGTTAAAAATTCGCAAGTTTTTAAAAATTAGATTACTCTAAACAATTGTAACGTGAATCATCAAATAAATTTAATATTTTATTTGCAAATTAAGTTAATATAAAACAATAACAAATATTGCTTTTTATGTGGAAATGTATTTTTTTCATAATTTTTTTCTTTTACGCACATAAATTGTTAACTTCGGAAAAAAGTTAATAAAGTTTGTATTTCAAAAGTAACTAAAGTTAAAAACTATTAACTTTTTTAATCTTATTTAATTTTTAACTTTTTAACGATTCACTACCCAATCCTGACGAACTCTATATGTTTAAAACAGTAACTGGAACAGTTATCCAAGTACTTAATTTTCTACAGGTCAAAGTTTAGCGCTAACCTAATCATAATATGAAAGATTCGCGATGAAGCGGACAAATCTCATCGTCAGACCATAACGAGTCTTCATAACAAGTCATTATTTGTAGTAGACTGTTTGGCTACATCGAGAAGGTCAGTATACACTTGGCCGAGTTGTAACTTGTCAATCAATGTTTTCAATGTAACCTTCTCGACATTTATCGACTAGCTGAGTGTTCAAATTTCAACCACAAACAAAGCAGGAATTTAAGTATAGAACGACCCTGATGTTCTAAAGACTGGTAAAGAATATCGGAGATTTTCAACGGCTAATAAATAAAAATTTCCTGCATCATTCGTCTCTTCTCTTTTTCCACCTACGTGTCGGACAGAAAAAAAGGAAGGACAAATCCTCTATAAGCACTCCAATATTTTTAGAATATTATACAAACATTAAAAATAAAAATAATATTAAAATAATATTCCGAAAATATTATTCAATATTTTAATTATTTTAATGGAATATTATATTAATGTTACATGTCGGTTTTTATATAATATTCGTAGTATATTATTTCAAAAATTCCGTGGAATATTATGAAAATGTACTACGAATATTATTGTGGGCAAAAATTAAAGTAACTTATTAAAATATTCATAAACTTTATGATTAGTACAAGTTACAATATTCTTGATAATTTAAACTATTGAAGTAAAATATTATTTTACTTCTCGTATAATATTCATACATCATCAGGAGTGAGCATATTATAACCTTATTATTACTATTACTTAACATTTCAGGAATATTATTAAATTTAACATTAAATAATATTGTAGCGCTTACAGAGTATAAGTGCTACCACCAGATACTCGAATAATATCGAATAATATCGAAACGTCTGTTTAAAATCAGCTTGAAAACACGTCGGCGAAGCGCTCTTTCCCAGCTCACCCCGTATATCGAAAACATTGCGGAAACGTCGCTTACATTCTCACAGGCCGTGGCTGAAGGATGTCACGCGTGGCGAAGGGCTGCTCTCTCTCTCTTTCTCTCTCTCTCTTTCTCTTTCACTTCCACGTCACGTGTCGGAAGAGTACTCCCACGGCCTCCGGTTCCCCGCGGACGCGATCTATTCTCAATGATGCTCGATCCGCGACGCCATCGCCGTCGATGCACCGTCGATCATCCACCCGAAGGACGGTTCACCACCACGCGCACGACGCTGCGAGCTTACCGTATCACGCGCGTACCACACGACCGGCGACCACGGGCGCCCGTACGCACTGACGCCGACGCGGGACACGGACCAACCTAGGGATCAACGCCGCGGCCATCTTGCCGCCTGAAACTAGCGGGATCGATGGGACGCTGCGAGCGTCTCCTGTCGGTAGGGCGCGACACGACACGACCTTCTCTCGGTCAGATGTTTACCTTCCCATCCCTCCTGCCCCGCCGCATTTTTAGCCCGCACCATTTACGAAAACAAAAAATCCCACAACGAAACCTCTCGAATGAGGTTCGTTTTATGATTCGCGCTCGAGTTTCCGGAGTCGAACGACCGCTCTATCGCGCGACTGCGAGTAGAACGACCTCTTTATTGCCCGCGCTCCATTTAAATTCTTCCCGAAAAGGGTTAATTCGAAGCGGTTGATTCCCACGTCTCCGACGTCTCGCGCGTCATCCTTGACCTCGTGTCGAAAGGGAACGCGCGATCGTCGCTCGGTGCGCAAACGTTTCTCACCGGTTTGGTATACGCAAACAAGAAATCACGTGAAATATTCAGCGAATACGGCGATGATGCACGACCAGCAATCGTCGAACATCGATCCAACGTTCAAAAATATTATCGAAAGCGCCTGATTGTGTGCAAATAAACGAGTCTTGCATTAAGCACGTAAAAATTCTTTCATTACATTTGAAAGTTTCCGCGGATTTCTTCCGAGGATTTAAATCTTGAGAAATCGAAGCGAAAGTAATTAAAAAAAAAATAAAAAAAAAATCGTGTATTTTTAATCCTAGAAAGTCACTCATATTTCTCTGACGTTAATAGCATTCTGGGTAAAAATTCACATAATTAAGAATTTTATTTTACATTTTTGTCTCTCTTATGGAATGCAAGACGTTAAAATAACTAAACTAATATAAAAAAAATTTTATTAAATATTATTTTTAAACCATTAAAATTCTTATAACAAAAACTGTAGCTAGATTTGAATTTTAGTACTTGTATAAAAATTCATTCCATAAAAATTTTTTTTTCAGATTTTATATTTTGCAAGATGTTAGAATAATAACTGAACTAATACTATTTTAATGTAAATAAAATTCTTATTAAATATTATTTCAAACTATCAAAATTTTAATAATAAAAATTGTACTAAACCTACATGAAAATTTATTAAGATATTATAAAGGTTAACCTGCAGTAACACTAGGATTAACAGTCACAATATTTCATGTGAAAAATGGTATTTTTTGTTCCTACAAACCTGGATAATTTATCACTTTTTCATCCATCTACACTATTTAAAATGGTAATATTTCTAAAAAATCTGAATATACACTAAGAGAAAAAAGTGGTTACACAATTATCATAAATTAACTATAATTTACAGTCATTTTCAGTATCAGTTACATATTTAAACCATATTTTAACCATACAAATTATAGCTATTAATTATTATTAGCTCGTAAATTATAAGTGAATATTTTAAGAAATAGCTACAATGATTATAATTGTGCGATTATATTTACTATGTTAATTTTACTTTTATCATCCATAGCTTTTAATATTTTATTATATTAATATCTGAAATTATCATAATTAGTAATAAAACTTCTTCCACTAGTTAAAACTATAAGTACAAAGTTATTATTACTAACGTTATAAAGAAAAAGGTGGTGTTATGGCCATCCATTTACATTTTATGCAACAACTTTGTTAATAATCATTATTTTATATTGAAACTTAACGATTATATTCATCAAAGTATTGTTTAACAGAGGCTAAACTCAACGTTATGAAATACTAATTACATTGAATATTATTTATAAAAATATAGCAATATATCCATAATAAGGTCAAAAAGGAACAGGAGGAATGGTAATATGGACCAATACAAAAATAAATTCAAAAATTGAATTTGTTATAAAATCATATTATTTTTAATTTTTCTGCGTTCAGAAACATTAGAGATATCATCTTATACTTGTTTAACACTAATAATAAGAATGAAATAACATCTGTAATGTTTTTGAACGCAGCCCCTGTAGAGCGACAATCGATCTATCGAAGAATTATTTCGATACGAAAATCTCGATAATACCCATTTTACCAGCACGTCAGATGATTATTAACAAAACGCTATGCTACTGTTCAACTTTGTAACTCGAAATGTGTACAGACAAATAAAAAGTTAAATAATAAAAAAAAAATACTCGAACGTATTAACACATATATTCATATGTCAATTCGCTCAAGTAATAAAAATAATGAGGTAATTAAATATTTAAAGTGTACCTTGAAAAAATGTTTAAATGCTTGAAGATAAAAAATGCCACATAACAATCGACTATTGTATATTAGCGTCATTAGTTACATAACAGCATAAATGATCCCACAAATAACCACTAAAATTTATCATCTAATAACAAAGATAATACGAGTGACCATAATACCTGCACGGCTTATAATATGTACCACTTCTTCTATCAATAACACTATAAAAATCTTAATCACAATTATTTTATTTCTTTCCTCTCAGTGTACTTTCAGGTTTCTAAAACAAATGTCTGTTTATTTTGAAGAAAAAATAAAATATACAATTAATCACACAAATTGTAGATAAAAATTCTTTAATTTTTAAAATTTTTAACTGTTTTTAATAGACACAGATAAAAAAAATGAATGAATTTTCTCTTTCTCCGATATTGCGTTGTATCGGTCGTGTACCTTTTGCGGACCGCAATACGATCGAGCCGGTCACTTACGAGAGTGCCGCACGTGTCGGTAGAACTGGGTAGAACTGTGTGTGCGCGGAGCTCAGGCGTATGCTCCGAGAATATCGCGTTACGGAGCGGAGCTTAAAGTCAACCACAAAAAAAGGAAAACGACTCTTAAGCGAGGGAGGTACGTCTACGCGCGTCGTATGTTTATGCTGGCAATTACACACGTAGTGCGTGTACTACGATCCACGCGTCGTTGATAGTGCCGCGAAACTTGAAGCGATGACGATCGTTGCCGCTGGATCATCCTACGATAATCTACCTTGTCGTCCTACAAAGACACAGGTCCGTTTCATACATTCCATACGGTAAATGCGAAAGAGTAAACATCCGATCTCTGCCAGACTTCTTATATTTCGAAGGCGTTTCATGTTTCTGGTGTGCTGATCATCGCTGTTAGTATACAAACGCCGAAGGCACTCCGAGATCAGACGCAAACATTCGCTACAGTCAACGTGGCGCAAAACACATCAACAAACCGTAGCCTCCGGGGGAGGGCGCGTGACAGATTCCGTTCAAGTTCCTCGCGGGGCGAGAGAATTTCGCCGGGCCTACGTACCTTGTTTGTCCAAAAAAAGTTATATACGCTGCTGAGACTCGGTCCGGCTCGGCTCGACTCAACTCCGTGATTCAACTCGTACACGGTGCGTGCGTGCGTGCGTAAGTGTCAGACAGAACTCATCACACCACGTTACAACGCGCGTCAGAAGAGAGTACTCGCGGACCGTTGGAAGCCCGACTCGGAACAGCCGGTACGCGGCCGCGGATCTCAATATAGACGGCCGGCCTGCGCGCGGACCAATCGGACGGCGAGTCGCAGTGGGCGGGGATGTGGCGTGATCCTCGGTGACGTCACGCGCCCGCCGACCCTGCCGATCGATAACTCGAAACTCGCGCGCGCTACGTTCGCACGAATTTCACGCTGACGCGAGATGCACCGACGCGGCGATCGATGGTACGTACACACGTGTGTGCGCGCTCGCTGCAATTTTTTTTCTTTTTCTTTTTCTCCGTCAATCGCGCACGAAATCCGCCGAATCGGATTGCGGCTCCGTGCAAGTGATCGCGAAATCGATGGATGAACACTTTCGATAGAAATCGATAACGTTGCTCTTTATTCGCGCTCTTTTATTCGAACGACGAGGTTTTTATCAGGTGAGACTGAAGGTAACGCAGTAAATTTATCGACGGCGTACAGAATTATAGCGCATGAAAAAAAGATCGTACGATCGATCTGCGGACGATCTGTTGCGACTTGAATTTGCGGAGAGCTGATTGTTAATTTAAAAGTCCATGCAAATTACACAAAAAAGGAATTAACATGAAATCAACAATCATTATTTTTATATAAGCAAAAAAATATAAAATTTTATTTAGGAACAATTAATCTTGATTAATCTTAAACAAATATATATAACTTACATAAAAAAATTTTATCTCTGTGAAATTGTCCTCACTTCTTCGAAATTTGAAAAAAAGTTTTGGGTGCCGCACCCCCCAAAAGTTCTCAATCGATATTACAGAGTTGTTAGCGGTCGGAAAAAATCGGGAAATCAAAAAATTTCAGAGAATTTAAAAATAGGCAAAAGACGGTGAATCAAAAAATTTATTAATTTATTAATTTAAGAAAAAATTAATTACTGCAATTCTAAATTTTCAAATTTTATTTTTTTAATTATCAAACATCATTTTTAAAATTATTTAAGGAAACTGAAAGTATTTTTAATAATTTTTAATTTTTAAACGATTTGCAGAAAGCCATTAACAGACGTAGTTAAAAAGGAAAACTATAATACCATGACTTTTGCATCGTTGATATAGAAGTTTTACATACTAACGATGTTTCATAAATCATTCATTACACGATTATAAAAAAATTATATAAAATATTTGCAAAATGCTTCAGTAATTATGCATTTTTTGAATAAATTTACAACAAAAGACGTTTTATCTTTATTTCGTATATAAATATTGTTAATAATGTTAAGATAAAGAAACTTCTAATTAAAATGGTAATAATAGAACATGAATTAAAAATATAATAAAAATGTTTCAGTGAAATAATTAAATCTCAACAATGCGCATAATCAAAAAATGGACGAGTTTAAGGCTACGATTCACTTAACATTACAAACACTTCGAACCATTCTTTGATTGGTAAGTCGTAAAATTTTTTTATTTCAATTAGTCAGTCAAATGTTTTCAAACATTTGTAGCATCAAATTACATATTTCAGGAATAGATGAAAAAAATAAATGCTCGTCTCTTAAAGGTGCATTGAAAAGGTCAATGCTCCTTTCAAAAGTGTAACAGTTTTTATCTTACAAATGATTTAAAAATGTGTAAAAAAATATGATTAAAACTTTATTTTATATTATTTTCATATATTAAAAAAATTTTGTTATTAACACTATGCACGCGAGGCCTTTTTCGTTCGGGCGAACCAGCAACTCGAGACAATTTCGAAAATCTCGAATTGCTATATTAGGAAAGCATTTTACAAATACTTTAAAATCATTTTATACTCAAACAAACGTATACAAATAATAAAATTTCATCAATTTATTTATTTTTACATTGAATACAACAATGCTCGAATGGAAGCATCAAACCAGGCGCCGCAGCGGCGTCGCTCGAGTGCAAAGGGTTAATAAAAAATTTCAATATTCTTTATTTCTATTAAGTGATTCTTTTCGGCTTGAGTCACAGAATTTTTCCAAAAAATGACCAAGAAAAATTAAGAAATTTTTTTTCCGTTTCGCAAATAACTCCGTATTAGGAAAAATATCTATTAATTAAAACCGCATAAAAAAATCAAAATAATCATATTTTGATTTTTAAATGACTTATTCTCAAACAACACACAACATTTAATACATTTTTATAAATATTGATTACTATTTATTTTTGCAAAATATTATATAAATATTTTATACATGTTTTATATGTATACATGAAAGGGATAAATCATAAAATCATTATTCACTATGTTATTAAAATATAAAAAAGTAAAAAAATGAAATATTTATAGTAATTTTATACTAACTTTAGGAATAAATATTCTTACGATATTTATGATAAAGCTTATGACCTATTCAGTTTAAGATCACAAAAATATTTACAAAATGTTTCGATAAATATTTATAACATATTTATAAAATATTTAAATAATTATAAATATTTTGTAAATCCCTTTTATAAATATTGTGTGCTGTGTAGATTGAAATAAATTATTGAAATAGATTATTTGAAATTATCAAATTCTTTTTTAGAAGACATTCTATTCTTGCTTGAATGAAACAATGATTGTTAATTTAATACTAATTTTTTTGTGTAAATAAACCCCACATATATTCGCGTATCGTGACGCACAAATTCTTGACAAAGTGATAAAATGTATTCAATTTTATAAAAATACCGGCTATTAATTTAAATAAAAACGATAAAATAACAAAACAACTTGACAAATTAGATGATTGCAATTTACACATTAAATATTATACCTACGTATATTAAAAATATATATTAAACATTATTAAAAATAAAATCAAAAACGTATTGTCCATTTGAGATCAACGCGAGCTCCTACGATGCAATTTTTCTTCTAATTCCTGCACTTTGACATTTCATAAATGCCGTAGCCAAATTAAAATCATGCTATTAAATCGAAAGGAATCAAAACGCCTGATCTGGAATGGATTGCGTCACGGCAGAGGGATATATTTGCGCGCAGTAAAATTACAGTAAAGTTACTGACAGGATTAACATTTAAACTTTATTAAAACCAACAACAGAGTAACAAGAGCAACAACAACAAGTCGATGTGCCTCAAACAGCCCGCGGCAACTGCATCCCTCGCTCTTTCTCTCGCTCTCTCTCTCTCTTTTTTTTCTCTCTCCCTATTCTCGTTTCTTACAAAAAAAATCAATCTGCCTCGTGTATCACCCTACCAACGCCGACCACGTCGAGCTCGGGCGAGCGCATCTCGAATGCGATCGTCACTGCGAACGAGCGAGTGCCTGGAGACCTGCGACATTAGTAACATTTGCAAATAAACACACAGGATTAGAGGCGTTACCGTGGGTGACGATGACGATGACGGTGACGGTGAACGGGACGCACGTCCCATCCGCGATCCCCGCAAACACAGAGGAATTACACATAAAATCCCATTCGCGCTAATGATCGGTCGGGCAGCTCCTCGCGGGCGCCACTACGATCGCTACAAGCAATGCAAGAAGACAAGCGAGCAAGAGCGTGGTGCACGTCGTTACCGGGTCGATTAAGAGGTTAGTGACACGGGGAACGAGCGCATCGCCGTGCCCGACGCGATCAAGCTCGCACACTGTGCGCTCACCTTCGCGGCTCGCCCCGCTTGGCGCGTCTCCGCCTCGCGCCTCGATTCCGCTAGGCAGTACCACGGTTTCCTCCTGATCGCGTTCCTGCTCCTGCCTCAGGTCGTCGGCGATCAGACCGATCTCGCGGATCGCACCTGCCTCGCTCTCGTCCGCGCTGGTCACGGTGGTGATGACGGCAGCAACGTCGGTAAACGGCGTTACGTCGCGAACGCTCCTTCCGCGTCTAGTACCTAGATCCTCGATCTCCCGCTCGTGCTCGTAGAGACTGGCCGCGGCCAGCTGCAGGTCGCGTACGGCCCTAGACAAGTCCAGCTCCGCGTCAGCGGTGGAGGTGTCCTCGTTAAGTTGGTCCCCGTCGTCGTTGCTCGTCAAGGAATCGCGCTTTGAAGCTGCACGAACCGTCTCCTCGAGCCTCTGAATGACGACAGGCCGCTCGTCGCTCGTCGGCTCGTCCTGACTGTATGGCGTGGAGCTGCTGCGCGTGCTACCACTTTGGTCCTCGATCTCGGAGCCACGTGACACCGAGGAACTCTTGCGAGTGGATAGACGACTATCTCGGAGGCGGTCGGCCACGTCGCCGAAGGCCTCCGCGATCAGCTTGACATTCTCGTCCGCCACACGGAGATAGAAATCCAAGTTGCTGGCTGCCGGCGTCGAGGCCGACGAAGACCTCGCGGAATTCGAATCGGTCGGGCTCGTCGTCGTCTTCTCGCTTTCGACATTCCGCTCGTCGTTGGCACGCTGCGACCCTGAATACTGGCTACCCAGTGAGCGCACACGCACGCTCACCAGAGGAGGAGGAGGAGGAGGAGCAGGAGGTTCGTCGACCTCGAGTGCGACGTCCAAGACGTTCGACTTGTCAGCGGTGGCAACAATGTTCGCGTTCGACGATTCGATCGTTGCTTCATCGTCGCTTCTTATCAAATTAACTAAATCTTGGCAGAGGCGACTGTACGCAGTGAAATCCGTCTCCGTGTTACAGTCGTTGCTGGCTGCTGAAGCGTTGGAATCCGCGGGCAGGTATTCGTGCCAAAATCTATCGTTTAGCATGGCCTTTGAAGACAGCATGACGTCGGATAGCTCCGCGACACCCGACTCCTTTTCCTTCTTAGGACTCTCCCGCGTATTCGTCGCCGCCGCCGTCGTTTCCGGCGACACGTAGCTGCACAGTTTCTTTCGGTACGCGCCCACCGCCGGATGATTGCCGTTGATATCCATGTCGCCTTTAACCGCCAGCTCCTTCCACCTGTGCGCATCATTGTCGGACAGCTCGCCATCGCTCACGACGCGTCTGAGATATTCCGGCCGCTCGGGCGTCGCGGCGAAGCTCCTCGCAACGTCCTGAATCTCGTCTTTGATGGCGTCGAGACTGGGCTCGCGTCGCAGGTGAATTCGATCGTGATTGATCAGCCCGTAAAGATTGGCCGACAACGATCTAACGGCGCGTTTCTTCTTCATGCCGCGAGTGACGACCTCCGGGGACTGCTCCCTCGCGAGGACGTCGGTCTTGCTCTCCGCGACGTTCCGTGCCGTGACGGCGTCCTTCCTAAGGGCTCTGTAAGCCAGATCGTCCGTGACGACGTCCGGTTCGCATTGCGGTATGTACGGCGACCGCGGCTGTTCCAACTTGGTCGGCGTCGTGTGCAGGTAATCGCTCTCGGTCGCCGCGGTGACCGGTCCGAGCGGTATACCGAACGGCGGCTGCGGATCGACTATCCGGAGCGTGTTGTTGGCGTGACTTATGCTGCGGAATACCACGTCGTCTCGAGTCACATCCGGCTCGTCCCGACGGGACGAGTAGGCCGACGGCAGGCGCACGAGGTCGTCCGCCGAGTCCCGCCGCGAGAGGACGGGCGAGGCGATGAGATAGCTGATACTGGACAGAGTCGATTGCCCCGCGATGTCCGAGAGCGACGTGGGTCTATCCTTAGGATGCATCCTTCGATAGGCCATGTCGTCCGTCGTCCTGTCCGGCGAGTCCGGCGCGAGCACGGCCGCGTCGAGCTCGCTTTTACCTTGCTTCTGAGTAAACTCCTCCATGCTCCGACGCTCCGCGCGATCAAGCAGATCCTCGTCGCCGAGGCGAAGGCTGTTGTATATCGCCTCCAGCTCGCACAGAGCTTCCTCGAGGTTCTTCGAGCTTCTCCGTCTCTCCAGAGCTTCCTCGGCCGGTGTCATTTCTCTGCCGTTCTCTTTCTTGCTACCCACGGCACGATTGTCGACGTCATACGTCGACGGGATGATGGTACGCGAGATATGTTGTTCGCAGATCGGAGATCTTCCAGATGACCAATCGGACGCAGATGCGTGCGATGAAATCGTCTCATGATGTTTATCCGTTTCGCAGATGTTCGCTGATTTATTCTTGGCCTTGTGCACGCGGTAATTCGCGTCGTTGCGATTCAGCTGATCGTTGCGAATGTTTCGGCGCCTCGTCGTCTCGATTTCCTTGTAGGCCGACTCGTTCGCGCAGTGATAACTCGAGTTATACTTATTATTTACGCGTTCCAGCGAATTATAGAATTCCGCTTTAGGATTCGGACTCCTTAACTCACGTTCCATCGTATCGCGCCAGGCGATTTCGTTGTTCGATCCGTATCGCACCTGCGATGGAAAGTTCTTCCAATCTGGTTTCGTTGTTCCGCTTGCAATATTAGTCTTATTGTCTTCTTGCTTAAAATAGTTTGGCACATTTTGGTGTCTGTTGATCGGATAGGAACTGTATCCGAACGCGCGATAACGAGGATCCCTCGGGGGTGGCTCGGGCGGCTGATTGTCCGAATTGATCAATCGGCAATCGACGGCGTAGTCGAACGGTTCCGTGTAATGGCACGCGTTTTTCGCGGGATATGTAAAGAAGTTGCCGGCAACTCGATGGCCGTCCGCGTACACGTCGCTGCTGTGATGCCGCGAGATCTTCCCATAAGTGTTGTTTTGATTCAAATCCGTGATGTATTGTCCCGTGGAATACCTCCTGACGTCGCCCATAATTTCGGGATGCGGGAAACCCACGTGTTCCGCGCTCCGCAAACTTTCCGCGGAGGATTTTTGAACGGGCAACGCGCGACCGCTCGAATACGCGCCCGAACGGCGGGGATGTATGGGCGGGCGACACAATCCGTTCGTATCGGCGTAAACAGCACGTTCCTTATCTTCGAGATAGTCCGAGGGACACCTTTTGTTATATAGGTCGTTTAAAGCGTCGCCGCTGCCATTGCCTTCGTCCCGAGATAAGCGCTTGATATAACGCTCCGTTCGAGCGGCACGAGTTCTCCGATTGCACATATTGTTCCTCTGGCCGTTCTGCGCGTTATCCGCGGTGTGAAATCTGTTTAGCGAGCCGCTGGATCTGCGACAGTCCTCGTCGGAACTGCTGCCAGCGCACAGATGATCCCTCTTCGCTTCGGCTCGAGCCTTCAGTTTGTTCCTTCGAAACTTTTTCCCCAAGCCGTCCAACGAGCCGTCGCTGCTGCGCGAATGCAGCGAATCTCGACGCGGGTCCGTCGTGTGGCGAACATTATTTTCAACTCTTCTCCGTTTATCACGCTCCGAGTTGTTCTCTATCGAATGAAGGACGACACCGTCGACCTGCCTGAATTTAGTAGGCTTTCTCGGTGTCTTTTTGCAGTAGACAATCTCCTCGTCATTCGAGGAACTGTCATAATCCTTTATCGAAGAGATTCGTCGCAGAATTCCACCCAAAGACCATTTCTTGTCTTTCTTCTTGTCCGACGCGCTGGGTACTGCGTCGCAAACTGGTAAACGCCGAGTTGGAGGCAAGAGACCGTCCATCCTCAGTATATCCCTCTTGCGCAGCCCCTTTTTCTCCATGGTATATATCACCAAATTTCCTTGAGATGCTAAAATATCTGAAAGAAAAATATTTCATCTTAAAATTCATTTTTTATGCAATACTGTATCATAATACATCCCAATACACCCCAGTCGACATAGTTATGTATTCACTATATATCCACTACATAGCTATAAGTGTTAATATCACATTTTATATAATGTGAAAGTTGCAGCAATATTGTAGTTATAATTTCATCTTTTTTTCAAAAATAATGATGATGGTATATTTATATAATTACTTTTTTGTATGATGTCTATATTTTCAACATTTAAATTCTATATATTGAGGCATGACATATTTGTTAGATATACAGCATTTGCACATTTACATTACATAAAAGAAAGCAATAGATACAAGTAATTATGATATAAATATCACTAAATATTTGCTATATGAAGTATTATTCTTAAATTATGTAGCAGTTACAAACTGTATCGACTGGATGGATACTAAGGCAAGATATAATATTATGTTTTAATATAATATTAATAATACTATTATTAGTATAATTTAATAGTTTTATTTTAGAAACAGAAAATTATTATGTTGATTCGTAAATTAATTTGTAATGCCAAACTATAAATGAAAGCAAAGGCTCTCATGCAGGCTAAAACAAGTTCACAAATAGGATCAAGGTCAATTAGCCAAGCAAATAAAGATGAAATTTTATATGAGTAGTGTATACATTGATGCACTTCACATATTGCATATCAAAAAACACAACATTTCAACATTACTTAGTCTTTCTTAATCATAGTCAAACAATCGACTAAATTGATTTCATCTCTATAAATTATAACATAATTATACCATAATCAGGAAGTTTTGTCACGAAGTTAGATGTTAACTATTAGTGTAGCTTGAATTCAGTTTTGGTCAGTTGTATACAAAAATTATGTATATATTTGCACAAGATTACCCAGATAAAATCTTACATCTTTAAAAATTAAGTTCGATTCCATTGGTTTTTAAGATTACATTGGAATTTTGACATAAGTTCCCAGAATATTCACACAAATACACTTTTAATGATGCTGGACAAAACATATTCTCACCTCTAAACGAGTAATTTGTTAGAAACTTATAATTTAATCACAGATGAAATCTTTATACACAATTTTTATGTACATGACCAAAACTGAATTCAAACGACACTTAACAGTCAACATCCAACTTGATGACAAAGCTTCCTGACTAACAATTATGTTGTAATTTATAGAAATTAAATCAATTTAGTAAATTGTTTTAAGTAGAGTCAAAACGTTTCGCTTCTTCATATGTAATATGTGAGATACGTAGATACATACACTGTTTATTATAAAATTACATCTTTATTTTCTTGTTTAACTGACCTTGATTCTATTTGTGAATTTGCTTTGTAATGTCAGTCGAGGAAATCGTAACAGACGGGCAGAGTATTTTTACTGAAAGAACATAGAAAGTGTAAGACTTCATTAAAGTTTCATCACGTTCCCATACATTATATTCAACCAACTCATTCACCAACGTTACAACGCAGAACGTTGTTACAATGCAAACTTGACGACCACGTGTTCGGCGCTATATTCCTCGAATCTCATTGTGTGTCAAAAGTGTTCTTTTCAACGGTGAGTCCGTCGTCGTCATCACCGCGGAACACAACGGTCGGATGTACATACGTGTGTCTTTCACGGCGCGCACGCACACGCATATTTGAGAGATTACTCGCGCGGGCATTCTTAGAAAACGTCGCGAGCCCCGCGCGATAAAACTCCGCCGCGCGCTCGCCGCCACTCGCTCCGATTATAAATACACTCCGTCGCTACCTTGCTGTGCACTAACCTCCAATGTCGAAATCGACGCGATTCCTTCCTCGGCCTGGACCCGCCGAGTCATGAATAATGAGTCACGGGTGCCAGATGATCATTGATGAGCCGAGGCGACGCGAAGGCGACGGCTGCAGCTGTGCACGGCGACGTGCCGAGGTCAGTGCTCGTCGCCCGGGCGCCCGATAACCACGATAACGACGTTGCATTCAGCGTCCCCCTCGCTCCTCTCGCGTCTCTCTCTCTCTCTCTCTCTCTTTCTCTCTTCTGTCCGCAAGCGATGCTTGACGCTTGACAACTTCGTCGCGCCACGCGCGACGTCTCAGCTCCGTTGATACGCGCGACGCCTCTCGCTGCTCCAATTTCACTGATTCGACAGCTCGCTCAGAGCCCGCGAGGACTGCGAGGAGGCCCGAGTGACCTCGAAACGTCCATCTTCCTTACGCAGGCCCGACGCGCTCGCGGAAGAAGCGTGTAGCATCCGATTGTCGGGGCAACTCACGCAGAACGGCCATTACTCGGCGAGAGTTTGCGCCAGCGCTCGTAAAAGGCACGACGACGACGACGACGACGACGGTACCAGACCGGCTGCTCGCACTGAACTTGCGAGGAGAGAAACGAAGCGGCGATTCGTCCTCTGGACCCCACCCATGCTCGCTCGCTCGCTCGCCCTCCGCGTAAAAAAAAATCCTCGGGCGAGCACCCACGCGTCGCCACAAGCTGCACACGACTGGCTGTGTGTACAGTGGACGGCATTAATGATAGCATTGGACAGCGTTTCTCAGAGCATCCCCTCCACAAGGACTTGACTGACGTCGGTTGGGTAGAGCTCTATATATGACGGAGATAATTTTTCAGAACAGATTGTAAGTTTCTTTTTTTTACTTATCTGATGATTTATAAACCAAGATTGTGCGTTTACGCGAAAAATATAAGTAGTCTACGTTACGCGTAAACAACGTAAACTTACGTTGTCTACGTAAACTATATGTTTGAAATGTCATCAGTGTAAACTATATCTATGGATCAAAGAAGATTTGAACTTGATATGTAATATAGGGTTGGGCCGTTTTATTTTAAAATAACGTCTACATGCATGTGTTTTTTATGTAAATAATAATATGTGATGTGCTTGCACGATCCTTTATCATGTAAACAATATAGTAGTAAATATATAAAACGATTGTAAACTGGATAATTTAGAACATACTACAGAAAAAAAGTAATAAAGTTTTAAAATTGATATATCTGATTTTAATGTATTAATAACAAAAATTTATATTAAAAATTAAAAAGTTAAACGAGGCTGAAGCCAGCAGCCGGACTTGGCAGCCGAATGCTGGAACTCAGATTTATTACTAATTTATTAGGAACACATCTAGGCAAGATGTAAAAAAGTTTCAGCGTTTGGTCACCTTTTATTTATTAAATATAGATGAATAATTGAGGCCTTACACCCGTTTTTCAAAATGTCAATTTTTTTGAAAATTCAAAGAGTGGCCCAACGCGGATCTTTTACTAATTCATTATTTTTACTAATTTATCAGGCAAGCTGTAAAAAAAGTTTTATCGTGTGGCCACGTTTTGAATTTTCAAAAAAGTTGATATTTTGAAAAACGGCCTCAATTATTCGTCTATAATTAATAAACAAAAGGTGGCCAAACGCTGAAACTTTTTTTACATCTTGCCTAGATAGACGTGTTCCTAATAAATTAGTAAAAAATCTGAATTCCAGCGTTCGGTTGCTAAGTCCGGCTGCTGGCTTCAGCCTCGTAAAAGTTAAAGAAAATAATATATCAAAGTTTCATTATATTACTCAAATCTTCTATGATCCATAAGTTATTCATAAGTTTACATAGATAATATTTTATACTCAGTTTATATAGTGTACATATAGTTTAAACGTTGTTTACGTATAATACACACTATCTTATATAGCACACAAAACTTGCAGCAACATTGTTATAACGTTGTAATATTGTTGCAACATTAAAGCAATATTGCAACAATATTTCTGCAAACTTTTCTGCTGTATGAGTGTACAGGTATTTTACTCGCTTAGAAAAAAATTAGTATCAAATCAATTTATTGTTGTATATGTAAGTAAGGACATAACAATTTTTTCTTTATGTAAGAGAGCAAATTATGTCTGTTTAAGATAAAATAAATTCTTCCAAGATTTTTATTGAACTGTAAGAAAGCATACGAGTGAAAGTTGGAAAGGTTGGAAAGTAACGCGTTATACTTGCAGCATCGTAACAGATTTTTATTTTTTAGTAACGACGTTACTTTTCTTTTTTAATAACTGTAATAGTAATTACAATTTTTCAGAACAGTAACGAATTTAACAGTTACTTTTATCATTACATTTACATTTTAAATTTGTGATTTCGTTGTGTATATTATACATATGTATATTTCAATTGTCTCCAACTGATATTCTGTTAAGTTTGAAACCATTTTTATGATTTAATAGAGTTTTAAAATATCATGAAACACAATCATTGTGCTGCATATATTTTAAGATAAATTTTAAATTTAAAATTATTAGAATTTTTTTTAACACAAAATTGAGAATGGAAAAAAAATTTCTGTGTTTATATACGTACATACATATATACCCTACCTGCTACTAGTGAATTTTCAAGTTTTTATTATTAAAATTTTGATACTTTAAAATATTTAATAAGATTTTCTTAAAATAGTGTTAGTTCAATTATTCACTAACATGCAACCTATAAAGTAGAAGGAATCTAAAAAACATTCTTAAAAGAATTCTTAATTATATGAATGAATTTTCATCTAGAGAAGTATTAAAAGTATAACAAAAATATTAAAAAGTAGTACTCCCTTAATTTGTTTTCAAAAGTAATAGTCTTTATACCTGCATCAATTTGTAATTAAATATTCTTCTAGACAGCAGTAAAATAATTTTATTGAACAAACGTTACTATTTTCTTTTCGTAAATATTTCACTAAACTCTATCCTTCATTTATTTCACTGAGCAAAGCCTTTCTTTAAAAATAACTCTAGAGATCGTAAAAAAATATCTAATCTTTAAGAGATAATGTGTAACTTCTACTCGAGACACAAGTATTGTCACTGTCACGTTTATTCTCGCTGATATGAGCCGTCGATCGATGATCGGAATGTCTCAGGGACGATAATAAAGAACAAATACAACAATATGAGTGTTAAGCTTTTTCGTTTATTGAAAATATCTCTGTAAAACGTGTGTATATTGTGGCCGGGCGAGGTAAGCCGACAATACCGAATCTTCGACAACGAAATGAAATCGGGTAGCAAACGAAGAGATACGGTGAAGACATTGAAAACAATATAGTCGATCGTATTTTTAGTATCTACATAAGTAAAGGACGAATCAACGATGCATTCGCTTACTCTTTAATCTTATTATTAATTATATTATGTATAACAAAGCGGTAACAACTTGTTAATTGTAACTATTATGATAATAATCGTTTACTTTATATAATTACAATAATATAATGTGTAAGGATCATTAACTAATCGATAACAAACGAATCGTATCCTCCTCCTTTTTCTTCTCTTCTTATTCTTTTTTTCTCTTCCTAATCGTAATCTTCGTTTTATCGCGTCATCCTTTCGCTTTCCATTTTGACCCAATGTCGATCGTTATAGCATAAATCGTTTTATTATTTTTTTTCGCTCATCCCCCCCCCCTCTTTTTTGTATTAATTATTTAACAACAGTTTTTTATCCTCTTATTATATTTGCTCTTTAATTTAATAATCGTAGTAAACATAGTAATTATTTATAATATTGTGCAAATAACCCATATATTTATATTTATATTTATATATATATATTTCCTTTTTTGTTATTTATTCTGTTAATAAAAGTGTAAGTAATGAATGTCGTATTCTCAACGGAGGAGCTTCTCTGTGTTTTCGCATTTTCGCGCGCGTGACACAAGTACCCGATCCGCGTGTCCGCACGACACGCGCGAGCGTGTACACAAACACACACACACACACACACACACACACACACACAAACACACACACACAAACACACACACACACACGTACCGCAAATTTGTTTGTCTTTTAAATGGACGATCCTTCGCGCGTTTTTTTATATTTTTTTTCTTTAAATATTTCGACAGCTAGCTTCTTCGTTAAAATTGGAATCTTAGCACGTTTCTACCTAGCTTGATGACCCATGGCAGTTGCTTGTTCATTTATACTGGCCGACAGGCTCCGCAGCTTGACACTTTACAATGCTTTAGCCCAGCGCTCTAGGATTTTTGTTTCATATTTATTTAATAATTTTTTTTTTACTTCATTAATATCATTATTTATTATCTCACGACGTAGGATTAATGATTCGAGAGTATCGAGACACTACAAAGCCACCTTTTTTTTCTTGCTATCCGTTTAAGAAAATTTTCGTGCATTTACGATTAGTTAACTTAGTTCTCTTTTATACAATGCGTAACGGCAGTATCGTCCTCGGAAAAAGTACGTTAAACCTCGCCTTACCTCGCTTAACGAAGGAAAGCACTATTATATATATTTGTTTTATATATATATCTTACAGCCGTCGTCGCGCAAAAGCTGGTATCTTTAATGTACATTTTGAAAAAAATTAACGTAAATCAACGAAGCACACCACGCACACTCTTCCATCCCCCTATCCCTCTGTGGCATCGCCTTCGTCGTCGTCGTCGTCGTCGTCGGAGTCATCATTGTCGTTTACGTCACTGTCCTCGTCATTCTTGTTACCATCCTCGTCGTTGCAACGTATTGATCAAACGAACGCGTCTTTATTTCATAAAATTGCTCCCTCCCGCGATATTATCAATCGATTCTCAAGCAACTTCACGAGACGTTTGCGAAAGGACGACGAAAGAGGACTGCCTTCTAAAGAAAGATTGTCGATTGAATATATATATGTAGAGACTGATTAGAAATATCTCGACGAAACGAAAGGAAGTAACGTTTGAGCTCTTTAAATCTCGTAGAGTGAAAAAATCACTTGAAAATTTGCACAAGCTCAATTTTCACTCTATACACTAGGAAAAAAAGTTTAGTGCCTTCCGTAAAGATCGTTTATTTTTTAACTGCAATCAAATATTTTGTTTTATACAACAAGAAATTGGATTGCTTCCACAAAATACAAGTAAATAAAAAAAAACTGTTTATGTCAACTGAATAGTTTTGTTCGGTATATTTTAACCAAATTATTTGTCATCACAGCAAAACACTTTTCCCAGTGTAAAAGTGAATGTTCACTCCATAAGAGTGAATTTGTTTTCTCTTACTAGAGTGACGAGTCACTCGGAAACTTGCACAAGCTCAATTTTCATTCTTTTAGAGTGACGTTTCGCTCTACGAGATTTAGAAAGTGTGGATACACAACGTATCATATAGAATTAATCGCTTGTTGAAGAGTGAGAGAGGGCGTGAAACACATTTCTGAAAGTTCTTGGAGATGTTCGCACGCCTCTCGACACCGCATTTGCATTTTGAGACACTACCTTCGGGTATTGTCTCTCTGTAAATCCCGTAGAGTGACAAATCACTCGAAAAATTGCGCAGACTCAATGTTCACTTTTATCTCGAGTTTCACTCTACGGAGAGATTTAGAGGGCACCTTTCGTTAGACAGTCCTCCCACAGTTCTCTCTTCGGTTTGGCACCGCGGACGAAGCGCTAATTGACGCCGATGAACACGTCGCGATCAAGTTATTGGGGGAAGTCGTGATTGAACGCGCGGCGTCTAAATTAACGCTCCATCCGTCGACAAATCGAACGCACCGCTCGGGCCTGAGGCGGACTTACGACGGTCTGCATTCCAAGATTACCTCAAAGGAACCCCCGTCGATGAGGGAAACGCATTGTTCGACGTAGATGCATCGCCGGTAACGGACTGGCGCGAAATCCGAAAATCACCGCGATCTCTTAAATCGCGCAGTTGTTCACGACGTCATCTCACGATCGCGATAATTACGCAGACCCGAGTTCCACGAAACCTCATCCCGACGGATCACTCGGGATGAGTCAACGCGCGTTGGACGCGCGCCGCGCGACAGATCTATCATGCAGATGATGAAGCGAAGCGCGCAGAAATAGAAGATGCCTCTACTCCGTCGTCGCTCGCGCGTGATTCATTTTTTTTCTTTTTTTTTTTTGTTCACCCGCCCCTCACTTCAGATGACTCATTCGAGACGATCGTGAAAAGCGAAAACCGCCTTGCAAATTCGCCTCCGGCGGCACGCCTCTCCGTCGCGCGCTTCCACCGGGGAAGGACGATGCACCGCGATGCTAATCGTCAAGGAGGCGTTTCCGGAGATCGCGGCCGTACGTTCAGCTGCCCGTCCCGTACAAATCTACATCCCGGAACACGTACACAAACGCCCGCGACCGATTAAACGCCCAGCGCAAAGCTCCGCGAGATATTACGCGCATTAAACGTTCCATTGGCGAACAAATTGTCCTCGTGAACAGTTCCTGCAAACGTTAGGTACAGCCGAGATTGCATCTGCCTTCTTCTGTTTCTGTCCTTAAAAGGGGGCAGATGGAATCGCTGGAAACGATCTCTACACTGGGAAAAAAAAACAATTGTCAATTTGACTAAATTTTTCAACTCGGTTAAATTTGTTCAGCTCCATATTTATGTATTTGACTTAAATACATAAGACATTTGAACTTTATTTCACTTTAAGCATTTATATATTTAACTTAACTACATATATATTTAATTTAAATACGTAAATGCTTGAACCGAAGAAGTTCAATCGAGTTGAAAAATTTAATCAAGCCAAACGACTTTTTTTTCTCAGTGTACGACGAGAGTCGAACGTCAATTTAACCGGCGTCTGTCGGCTCCGATGTATGTAGATTTGCGCTAGAGATGTTCGAACTGCTCGAATACGAATCGAATTAGATAAGATTCGATTCGATTCGGATCTGAATCTCCATGGTTCGGAATGCACTGATAATTTGATTAAATCATATTTCGCACACACAAATGATTTTTATGTACAATCAATATATTTCTTACGTACACCAAGAAAAGGAGTTGATTAAATTTTTCAAGCAGATTGAATTTCTTCAGTTCAAGTATTTACGCATTTAAATTAAAATATATATATATATATATTTAAGCTTAATATACAAAGTGCTTAAACTGATGTTCAAGTATTTTCATGTATTCAAGTCAAATACATAAATAGTTGAACTCAACAAATTTAATCGAGTTGAAAAACTTAGTCGAGTTAACAACTTTTTTCTCAGTGTAGAAATCTTTTTTACAATCTATATATTAAAGTTTTATCCAGCGACAATCGTGTTGTTACAATTAAAAGTTATGTTTCAAGGATTCAATTCGATTCGATTCGGCGTCAAGAAACTTGGCTTCGCACATCTCTAATCTGTACAGGTCCGTACCCTCGCGTTGCTCTTCACCGTCTCTACGTGAATACGAGTTGCCCACGTTCGACGAATGTAGTATCGAAAATATATATATTATTACGTGTACAAGCGATTTGATTATTATCGAATTATTTGCACATATTACAACCACGGGAGGGGTGGCCAAACTGAAGAGGAAGCGGGGGGAGGGGGCCTCGGAGGTACGGGACAGTAAGCCGGACGGACCATCGGATTTTCGCGGTACTTCGATATATATAGAAGAACGATCGACGGATAATCCAAGCAAGGTCTTCGTCTCTGACTTCTTCTCTTTTTCTTTTAATTTTTTTACGCGTCGTCGTCGTCCGTCGTGCGTTTCCAAGACGCCGCGATTCCGAGGGACAACGTACGATGGCGCGAAACCCGATCGATCTATCGATCCATCGATCGATCGGCGATCTCGATCGGGCGCTCGGAAACCGGGGGGGGGGAGGCCGGCGGATACGAAACGCAGCGGAGAACGAGAACCGTTCCCGAAGATGCGGACACGCAGCTGCCTGCGAACGTACATACGCGCGCGTGCCGTGCCATGCTGAGGAGCTATTTTTACAGATGCGCGATATATAAAAAATACTGTCCTCCAAACCGTTCCACCAACGCGGAGCGAAAGCAACGTTTAACGCGGCGAAAACGCAATCTTACGAAGCGACAAATGTGTCTCGAGAAAATTCAGAATTGACGGCGACGTGCGCCCTTCGTGTCGCGTTTGCAATTGTGTTTTACTTTTCCACAGACAGATCTTTCAGGATTCAACGTTTAATTTTATAGCGGTACACGTTTTTTTTTTTCCAAGCGATTTCAGATTCAGAGAGCCTCGGGGACTTGGCGATGTGAAATCGTGGGACAAACCGCGGCGAGATTCGAATTTGCAGTTTATTAGGTATACGTAGAAAAGCTACGAGGACATTAATGTTGGACGAAGCTCTCCTAGAAGCTTCGTCTCGAAGCGAGAACTCGACGTCGGTTAGGATAGTGTGAGTTATTTGTACAACAATTTCCAAAATGGTGCTCATCCCGTTCGTAATTTGTGAAGTAGCGAACGTCCTTTCTCTGACGCGTTATCTTCGAAATATGTGTTATTTTTTTTTGTTTTGTGTGTGTGTGTGTGTGTCATTTCTGCAACGACATCCCTGCGCTTCGATGTTCTGATCGTCGTTGTCATCGTCGTCGCAATTGTCATTATCGTTATTAAGTCACTGTCATTATTGGCTGCGTTCAGGAGATTCAACAATCGGTTTCACCATCAGCAATCGAATCTGATTGACGGGGGAAACGGCATAGTAGCAAGAGCATGAGACGGAAATATAAAAATCCGTATGCGTGACGATTTTTACAAATTTTATTTGTATATCGCTCTGGAAAACAAATGACGCATATATAAATTTCAAAGCATAACACGTCACATATTCTACAAGACGTCTAATTTTGCAGATCCAAAACTAATTTTAAAAATGGGTGTATTTCGTATCTTCGATGAGAAAAAGAGTTGTCAACTTGACTAAATTTTTCGACTGGTTAAAATTTTTTTCAGTTCAATTATTTATGTATTTGAATTAAATGTATAAAATATTTGAGTTTAAACATTTATATATTTAACTTAACTACATATATTATATATTTAATTTAAATACACAGTTGGAAAAATTGTGTTAAATTTAACATGTATCACTTACGGTCCCAAACGGTCCACTCAAATTTTTGTGTTAATTTAACGCAAGATGGATATGTTAGAAAGTAACATAAATATTATGTGAAAAATTAACACAAAAACTGTAAGACTACGACATAGTTTAAAAACAAAAAGTGGAAACATTTCTTCAATAAAATTAACATTTATAATAAACTGATACGTACACTTCATTCATTTACCTTATTATTAAGGCTTTGTTTTAAAATTGGCATTATTTTTGTGTTATTTGTTTATTCGCTCATAAATTGTCAACGCTAAGAAATGTTAAATATCAATTTAACAGAAAATGTTCAAATAATCGTGTTATGTTAAATTAACACTTGTGTCAAAAATTTTAACGAAGATCGGTTTTAAACATAAACACAAAGTGTTTTCTACTGTGTAGATAAATACTTGGGCTGAAGAAATTTAATCGAGTTGAAAAATTTAGTCAAGTCAAGACATTTTTTAAATCTCAGAGTCCGCGCTCCTACAGCTCGTCTATGCTAGATGTGCAGCGAGACACAAACATCACATCTCTTATTGCATCTAAACGAATCGACCATCATCCGTGCGTATCCCGCTCGTAAATCCACCAATCACATTCAATTGCATCAAGACTGTTACATCATGACAACGCCTGCTGAACACTGCCTTTGTTCTCGTTATCAGGTCCGTCGTGGTCTCTTCAATCCTTAAAGGCCTCTGTCGCCGAGCGAGTTACGAGGCTAGTCGCTCGCGTTCTCGACCAGCGAGAAAACGTTCTTTCCCTCTTTATTCTCTCTCTCTCTCTCTTTCTCTCCGAATTTTAGCGATCGTCATCCTCCCACACGTCGACTTCCTGTCGGCGAGCGTAGCCGCCTCTGACGTGCTGACAACAGCACACGCCCGCTTTCTCGTCGTTGTCCCTCTCGACCCGCGCGCGTCGGTTTCATCGCGTCCCTTTTCTCCGCCCTATCGACCCTACGCGAATCGCGGATGCAGACGTAGAAAAATAACGATCGCGCAATCCGCACTGGATATACACACACGCATACATATATACATATATGTGTCTTCCCAGCAAACGAAAGTGATTTGAAATGGATAGAAATGAATTCATTTTGACATTTTCGAATTTGCGCTTCAGATTTTTCGTACCCATTTGAATCCAAAAATAATACAATATAGATACGAGTACATCTGAATTCCATGTGATGAATAAAACATTTCACATTTCAATTCATTTGAATCAAAAATAATATAACGAGGACATGAGTCCATCCGAATTCAAAATAATCAAGAGCTCTTTTCGTATTTTAATCCATTTGAATTCAAAGACAACATGACGGGGACATGAATCCATTCGAATTCAACATGTGATGAATAACTCATTTCGCATTTCAATTCATTTGAATCAAAGAGAATATAATGGAATCATGCGAATCCGTCCGAATTTAAAATGATGAACAGCGTATTTCGTTTTCCAATCCATTTGAGTCCACTTGAATCCAAAGGTATTTCTAAAGCGCGAACTCGGAGAAGTTAAAATAAATTGCAATTTTTAATTCATTTGAATTAATTTTCGTTTGCTGGGTTTCTCTCTCGCTCTTTCTTGTTTTTGTTTTTATCTCGCCACCTACTTAAGCTTACGCCGCCGCGTGACTGCGATAACGCTCTCGTTTAATTCGTTATTCATAATACGAATGTTCGCTCGTGCGTGCGTGCGTGCGTGCGTGCGAGGCGAGATGCGCTCGCGTAAAACTATCTTCCGACCGACATCTCAGGGGAAATGATACAGGGGAAATGATAGCCAGTGTCCGAAGAAAAATGCGGCGTTCGAGGATGAATGTTTGAAACAATGCAGTTTTATTCGACCGACTAATAAAATGTCAAAGGAAGAAAGACGCGGGCGCTCTGCTCGTCTCATCCTGCACGTACAACATCTCTCTCTCTCTCTCTCCATTACATATATGTAACATATCTCTTACGAACATGGCCGTTGCAAAGTCAGCAATGTCGTCATCGTCGTCACGCGTTATAATAAAATCTGATGCGCCGTGTATAATTGTTTAACACACGTTCAAAATTTGCTTTGGTGATCTGTAGGTGTAGGTCGCGCGGAGGCGAAATGATTCGTAACTCTTGCTTCGTGGCGGAATCGCGACGACCGCGGGACAACGACTACGGCAGAAAGAATACACGCACGCGTGCGACGCATCAGCGTCTTTAAACGTCTTAAACGAAATCAAGAGGAGAATCTGTCCCTCTGGGACGCGCGCTCGGTCAGCGCGGAAGAAATCCCTGAATTCTCGTGACTGGGACAGATTTCTATAAGCGTTACAATATTTAATATTAAATAATATTCCCGAAATATTATATGAATATCACACGAGAAGAAAATAATATTATTTACTTTAATATTTTAAATTATCGGGAATATTATAACTTTTAAATGTAATAATTATAAAGTTTAGGGATATTTCGTGCATAATTCATATTAAATTTTGAACATATTCGTAGAATTTTCATAATATTCCACAAATATTAAAATAATATACTACGAATTCTATATAAAACGGACATATAACATTAATACAATATTCCTATAATATTTAAAAAATATTATATTCTCGGAATATTATTTTAACATTATTTTAATGATATTCATATAATATCCTAGAAATATTGTAGTGCTTATAGAGATGTTCGAGAAAGTTTTGAAGTAATAGAACCTCCGAATATAAGTATTCTTTCCATCGTAGTAACCGTGGATCGAAAAAAAAAGGAAAAGAAAACGATCACCGAGCGCGGTAAAGTCGACGCGTGGATCCGTGCGCGATTCCGCGCAAAGTCTTGTGCGTAAACCCGTCTAAATCTGCGTTTATTGACATCTGCCGGCGCGAGGAACGCCGACGGCGTTTAAAAATATCTCTCTCGTACCGAGAAGAAACAAGAAGCGAAGGATACGCGCTCGCTTGCGCGACAAAGGGGGGAACAAAGCGGCGGCAGCGGCGGCGGTGGGCTTCGACGATGATGCGCGCGACGACGCTCCTCGGGATCCTCGTCGAGTAAAACTGGTTGTGTTTGTTCAACGACGCGATATATATCGAAACCGAAGTCAAATTGCTTAAAATTGCTGTTATTCAAAAGGCACAACGTAGGGTTCTCTCATTGTCCGATTACGCGAGAATACTGTACGTTCCAATTTTTTTGTTTCTCATATGCGTGGGAGGTTCCTTCTATATTACGCAGAAGCCCTCCTCCCTTGGTAACATTTTTTCCTGTGTTGTTCCAGGCTTTTGAAGAGACGCGAACTTCAGAACACGAAGTGAAACACCTTTGCTACTGAAAGAGCAATATATACATATACATATACATATACATATACATATATATATATATATATATATATATATATCGGAGCGGCCAAACTATTTTACATAACAGTATCTCTTTGTAATTAAAAAGTCTCCGCCAGCTGAATCGGGCGGGAACGAAATTCGCGCGAGTTCCGCACCTGCGTGCACCATATACACAATGTATATAATAATTACAATAATAATGTAATGTAATTACAACGACTCTATTTTAATTTATCCGTATAGTGTTTGCGGGGCGGGGGAGAAATTGCGACGCGAGACGGGTTTACGCGCGCGGCGATCGATTTGCGATTATTCGAATAACGATACCACTAGAATGTATTAATTCATTTATTCCGAAGCGCGTTTTATTACTACGTCGTGTAAGACTGCGTGTAAGTTTTGCAAATGTGTAAATATCTAGCTGATGAATCTGCGGAATCGCGCCCCCCCTCTCCATCCCCTTCAGCCGTCCCGTTCGCCGAGAACATTAAAAGACGTCACCCCTCTCTTTCTCTCTCTCTCTCATTTTCTTCATTATTATTATTATTATTATTATTATTAGTATTATTATTATTTTTAATGCCGATACGCACGTTTCTTTTAACTGCGTTGGAGGATCGCGACGCGGAAGGATCAAAAGGGAAATATGGGAGAAGGGCGGCGAAAGAGCGGAGGCACAGACAGGCAAGTAGATAGAGATAAATAGGTAAGACCGCGAGAGAGAAGAATCCGAAGAAAAGAAAAAAGAACGCCGATACAACGGATCCCCTTCATCGGGATGCAAAAGATCTCGCGCACGTGGCAAACTTGGATCGTAAAAAAAGCGAAAAACACGACGCGGAGAGACGCGGACTCGTCGCTGACGTGAAGTCGATATTAACCCCGGGATGCGTTTCGCGCGGTGTTCAAGGGAGTCTCTTTGAGGGGGGAGAGGGAGTATCTCACAGCGAGAATATCGTCCGGTGTGGGGTGGAGACGGTCACATTCGCGTCCGAGGGGTTGATTCGCGTGAGTAGCGACGGGCCACTCGCGCTACCTGAATCGCGCGAAAAGAGACCGAGGGCCGGAAGGGGCGGGAGAGAGGGTTGTGGAACCAAAGCGGCGCGATCAAGCGTTCGCGCACCGTTCCGCGAGAGATGCAAGCCGAGCGAAATGTAGTGGCTACTACTCGCGCGTATGCGTTTCATTTCACGAGAGAATGAGTCCTCTTTTTCACCTGCAAACTTCCTTTTCGCTCGTCTTCTTCGTCGTTAAGCAAAAATGATCAACGTACGTCGATATCATCATCATCATCATCATCATCATCATCATCATCATCATCATCATCATCATCATCATCATCATCATCATCATCATCATCATCATCATCGTCATACGAATCGTCATCATCGTCATCATCGTCATCATCGTCATCATCGTCATCATCGTCATCATCATCATCATCATCGTCATCATATCATCATCGTCATCATCATCATATCATCATCATATCATCATCATCAACATTATCGTCGTCGTCATTGTCATCATCATCATCATCATCATCATCATCATCATCATCATCATCATATCATCATCATCAACATTATCGTCATCGTCATTGTCATCATCGTCCCTTCGCGCCTGCGATTACATATCGTTCTTCAAAGCGGATGTCGCCGCGAGGAGACTCGACGACGGCGCAGTACCGGAGGCGTCGCGTGAGCGGGTAGGTGGGTACTGCTGTAAAACGGTGTAAAAAATCCAAACCACGGATATAGAGATTCGCGAGATTGAGCTAACGTGATACAAGATGGTGTAGACAAGAGGTCGCGCTGCTTAATCCGCTCGCGCGTCGCTTCCGACGCGTAGACGTCGTCGTCGACGCTCCCGCGTCTTTTCGACGATCGAACGACGAGGAACGGAGACAAAGAGATCTCGCGAAGAGATCCCGGGTAACCCTGCGTCGCGACGTTACGCCCTCGCGAGTCACGGTGTGGGGAAGTCGGCTCGGAGGGGACGTCACGACGTTTCGACCTCCTCGTCGTTCCTATTCCTCCTCCTCTTCTTTTTCTTCTTCTTCTTCTCGTCAGCCTCTTCTCTTCCTTCTTCTTGTTCCGTTCGTGTCGCGCTCTCGCGCCTTCTCCTTTCCGGACGGCACGACAAATGAAAGATTCCAATCTTCGAAAGCCGCGGATCCGGTGGATCGGCCATCGGCAAGAAGTGGCACACACTTTCGACTCCGAAACCGATGGATCTCGCGTCGCAATCGCAGTCTCTTGGTGTACCTCGTACGGACGCTCGTCTCTCTAACTGGCGACGTGCCTCTCTTTCTCTCTCTTGCTCTCTCTGCCTCTCTCCCTCTCTCCCAACGGTCGTGGCTCGTTTTAAAGACGATTTAAAGGCAACTCGTTGGAGGAATGTTATTTATACAACTATAAGGCTGTCGATGGAGAGCACACGCGAGGTGCCCGCCCGGCCACTACTCCGCGCGAGCAGGGTGAGCGGCTAACGGTGAGTGATCATCGTCGTCGACGATGCTGCTGCTGCTGCTGCTACTGCTGCTGCTGCTGCTCCTGCTCCTGCTGTGGCTGGTGCGGAGGAGCGATTTGCGGCGCACGGACGGCGGCGGTGGCGGCGATAGCGACGATGGTAGCTGCTGCGGCGGCGGCGGCGACGACGACGATGGCGATCAGACGTCCGCGGTTCTCGAAGTGATGCTCATCGATCGGCTGTGTATGACGACGCGGTGACCGTTCTTCGTGACGTAGCCGTCGCTCTCCACGAGCACCTGGGTCTGCCGGACGCACAGATCGATGTCCGGATCGTCGCTCTCCTCGCTTGGCCCGCCAAGACGCTGCTGCTTGTGCTTCCGCCAGGCGTTCTGTATGAGACGGGCGCAATACTCCTCGCGTTGCCGCCATAGAGTGGACGAGACCGGCTCGTAACCGGCCTCGTCGGGCCGGGCCTGGACCTCGCCCAGATCGCCCGTCTCTTCGATCGGATTGCCCTTCCGCGCGAAAAAGTCCTTAGTGAGGGCATCGAGAATATCCACGCAAAACATAAGGTCTCCCTTACATATGGGGATATCCATCGACACGATCTTGTATTTGTTGGGCTTGTGTATCTGCAACGGGGGCTCCAATACGTCCAAGAAGTCCGACAGTTGGTCGTATCTGATGTATTGCGTGCCGTCCGGATCGAACTGCTGCCAAATCTCGTAGTACATGTCGTAGTCGTCGTCCGTCAGACCCTCCTGCACGTCCTCGGTGGCCTGCGAGTAATTCTCGAGGATCACAGCGATGTACATGTTAATGACGATTAGGAAGCTGATCACGAGATACGAGAGCAGGTATGCGATCCCGATTGTCGAGGATCCACAGTTGCCCGGGTAGCCGATCTCGTTGTTTGGCTCCTGGCAGTCCTCCTCGTTTATTATACCGTCGAGAACACTGTCCCAACCGGCCGAGGTTGACATCTGCAATGTAGATAATAAGTCGAAGAGACAATTTTAAGTAATACTTAAAAAAAAAACAAATCCTTGCTTACGCTTCAAATTACGTAATATACTACCTTCGTTATTCGTAGAGGAAAGAAGGGAGTCGTGAGATACTGTGATATTTTGCGTTAAAATCTAAGAGCAATGGTTAAAATTACCTCATTACAATTTATTTAAACATTGTAAGTCGGTTATTCTCGTTAGTGTTCATTGTGTTTCCGTAAAAGCAGAATTTCAGTTTTGCAGATGGTAATCTTTACAGGTATATACTCTTTACGTAATTTTGAGAAGTTAGATATTAATTTTTTAACTTTAGTCTAGTTTGAATAAAGCTTTGAATGTGGCTTTCAAATAATGTAACTGAATTTAATGTGTGACGTATATGTGTATGAATTTGATATGTAAAGTTATATTATGTACGGAAGAGGGTCGCAAGTATTTGCATTACAAGCGTTAGAATCGCTCTTGAGACTTTATAATCTCATAGTGGACATTGCATAATTGTTTACTAGCAGCAAAGAAATTATTAAAAAAAATCATGGTTTTTTTCGAATAAAATATATTTTATAAACTGTTCATAAAATCTTGTTTTGTGGTATTATTTTATTATGTATGATCTATGAAGGATCTTTGAATTGTGATATTTTATAATTAAAAGTGCTTTTTATGACATTAGTATGCCTCTCCTATTTCACAAACGTTTTTCCCTCTCTTCAGTCAATTGTAAATAATGTATGCCCAATAAATTTTTATTTATAGGATCATTCATAAAACTCTATAACTAACAAATTGATGTTCATAAGAATTGTAACGTATTTCCCGAGTTATTTTAAAAAAACAAAATGGTATTCCACTACCTCCATCTCTCCTCTAAGATTTTACAAAAAAATCAGGAAATATATTTTATAATATAAAAATAATATGAATATGTAAAAATATAAAGTATAAATTAAAATCGATATAGTCTAATCACCTGAAATAGCAGTATCATTGACTGCCCGAATGTCTTGAAATTGTACACGTCATCCAGTCCGCTCTTGTCTTTGACGTGCATGAAGAAAGACATTCCGAATATCGCAAAGATAAACATCACCAAAAACAGCAGTAGGCAAATGTTGAAGAGGGCTGGCAACGACATCGCCAGGGCGAAGAGAAGGGTTCGGATACCCTTGGCACCTTTCACGAGTCGAAGCACACGACCGACTTTTGCCACTCTCACTACACGAAGCAAAGTCGGTGACACGAAATATTTCTCAATAATGTCGCTGAGCACCAGACCTGTCGGAATAAAAATTTACATTTCAACGAACTTTGGACTCGAATTAACATCAAGGACAAAGCGAGGGTGCGATGATTTCGCTTATGCACAGAAGTGATATAATTCATTCATAGTTCATGAAAGTCTCGTGCATCGTTGGGCTAATGAGTTTGGAATCATGCGTTTGGATCATCTAATTACGTAGCTATTGTTACATGGCTAGTGTAGCTAGTAAAGTAGAGGGTGCGATTCGTAAAGAGACGCAGGATGTTTTAAATATTACGTTTCTATATAAATTGTTCAGACTTGTTTTTGCAAGCTATTTACGTGGTACAAAAACTGATATCTAAAAAGTCTTGTCTTTCTTTTCTTAAAAAAAGAAATAAATCCAAGTGAGATACAAATGTTTATATTTGAATAAGTTCGTTTGCCGCTTCAAGAAAATTATGTGCATTATCTATGAATTCTATCGAAAATGTTAAATTGTTAAAAAATTCATGCGCATCCTAAGAACTTAGATACTAGTTCTTTTCCTTCGGCCACTCTTGTAAAATCATAAAAAGCATATATGGAAATTAAATGAAATATCAAATCTCACTCTATTGTATCTCACTCTAATCTAATTAAAATTATGCTGTGCCTTGTAAAAGATGATTTTGAATATATCAAAAATTTCACACTACTGTAAGAAAATATAGATATCTCTAAATATAGATAGAATCTATAAATCGATCTATATATTCTGATAATAAGAGCGAAATCCTAAAATCTATTTTATACAGACCCGATCTTACCCGGCACTTCGATTAATGATTGTCGCAATATCGATTAGTTGTCGAATGTCCCGCGCAAAGCGTTACATTGCGATATAATTACGTACATTTGTTTTATTGATGTAAAATAATAGATATTAATCGTAATCATTAATTCTGAAAAATTGCTTCATATTACTTTTATCACAATTCTCATTCAAGAAACGATAACAAAGTGACGCTTTACATGGCAATTCGACTCTGGACACCAATAACATTGACAGGACAGTAGGGTTGTGACGGGATAGGATTGGCACAATGGGTAATTTCAACATCAATGTAAGGCTACATAACGTAATGATATCCATCAGTCGTTGAGACACGAGCGAAACGTTAGGCCTGTCCACTTGTTCGAGAAAAAGATAGATTTTGCGTGCATTAAAAGTATAGCTGAGAAATATGACGGCGTAGCATGCTGATTTGTCCTCACTCGTGAAATATGTACGATACTAGTCTAAGAGTATGTACTGGAGGCGAAGATAATATCATTCTCCTGAGAATCAAGCAGCGAGAGAGAGGAAGCTAACAGGCCCTGCTCATTTTTTCATATTTCGCTCTCGTTTCGCTTGGGTCATACGACTGCAGCAACCATTACGTTACATTACCTAATATTGACAATATAACAACAACAAAATCAAAGAGATTCCATGGCTCCTTGAAGTAGTGGTAGCGAAGAGCGAAGATCTTCATGAGACACTCGCTGGTGAATATCACAATGAATATCATGTTGAGATAGTCCAGAACTTTGCTGAACGTATCGCTCTGCTGATAATGGTCCAACGTCATCGTGAGCATGTTCAGCCCGATGAACAGCATGATTATCATATCGAACTTTTTGTCCGTCACTATTTCGAACACTATTGCCTGCGGCCGCCACTGCAAATAATCGAAGAAGAAAACGTTAAGTGTTAATTTTTTATTATTATACAACATTAAGTATTGTATTTAATAGAAAAGTATTTCTTAATTAATTTTATTATATTATATATATCAAAATTAATGATCTCTGATTTGTAAGTGCTTAAAATTAATTAATAGTACCACGCAATCAGTGATTATATTCGCTTAGTTAAATTTATCCTTTATTATTTATTTTAATTACAGAGATTAGTTGCTATTGACGAATTAATTGTTTACACAATTTTTAACTGTTGCAACATTTTTACGAAAATATACAACTTCGTGTTCTTGAATTATCAACATCACGCAATTTCGCTTATTTCAGAATTGAAAATTTTAGAATAAAATAAAGACAATAGAATATTTTAATTTATGTTAATACACTTTTCAAGTTAAATACACGCTGTCTTCTTTCGAATAAATATTAAGTGCAACAATTTTTTTTAAATGACATAATTAAAATTAACATTTAAAGTTTTTAGTCAAAAGAGGATTAAACAATTCGCGAACGTCGAGTTAAATTTTATTATTAAAATACATCGCAAGGTGCAACATATACTCAAATTAGAATTCAAGTAACGTCCATTAAACTTTTAAAATGTACTCATCGTGCGGAATTAATCGTTGGATGACGTTAATGAGAGTTCATAAAACGAAACGTGAAACGTAGAGTAAAAGCAGGTAATATGGAATAGGGGCTTATTTTTTTTTTTAAAGAAAATCATTGCATTCAGGTGACAATCGCTAGAAGTTGTTGCTGTTAATGTATAATATACTATAAGGACAAAGAGGCTTCTGACACAATTGACTTTTTTTTATATAAATACTCATCTATTATTATCCTGAAGATATCACTGTATTGTCTTAATCATATTTCTCCACAAGCTCAAAATAAATTCTTTTATTATATTGTGTAGACACTTTCAGTGTCGGATGAATAATGTTACGCCGTTTTACTGTGATTCTTAACTTCTTTATTGACACAGGAACATTTTATTCATCGTATTAAGACGTGCAGATAATATTAAATATTTCAAGAACAAAAGAATATGGAATATCTTTTTTTTTTTACTTCTTACAAAAAATAAATTAGTTTCATAAATTTTCCATATTCTAAATTTATTTGTAATTCACGTGCAATACTTTTTAGTTTTTGCAAATTATTATTTTAAATGTTATTTTATAGTTTTTAAAGCTCGGAGAAAAACCATCTTTATCCAGTTTTTCCGCGGTTCGTGCATTTTCTCGGTTATAAGTAAATTTTTCCAAAAATTTACCTTGTAAAAAGGTAAATAAAATTCACTTTGTAGCTAAAATTTACCTACGTAAGTGAATTTTTCCAATAAATTTCTCTTTGCAAAAAAAATCAAGACAATCCGCGGAGAAATTGCAAAGTTCCAGATTTTTTCTGAGCTTTTAACACTATATGTTATTTTATTTTCTATATAACATTGTACAGTAAAAATCTCAAATAGAACAAGTCAAAGTGATCCGTGATTGATCAAAAAAAGTGACTTTTAACAATCATTCATTTTTAGAACCATTTTGATATCATGATTTTTCGTTCCCCTTAGAATATGAACTGTAATATGAATATGTTTAACTATACTCTGATCAATTTATATAAATAAACAAGTTTGCACTTTGTTGTATTATTTATCACTGTTTCTGCAAATTAAATTTGCGCTTTTCATATATTACATCCCATTTTTTAGATCCTTTCTTTCTCACGTTTTTTACTTTTCTGTTAATTCTAAAGTTAGATTTAAATTTTGAAAATTCATTAACTGGATATTATAGCTGACACGTTTCTTAAGAGCTCTGTATAAATTAAAAATTCTAATATAATATAAATTTATATCGGAGTAAATGTGTTAATTTAGAAACAAGTATTTTTTCATATTACTCGCCCTTACCTTACCTAGACAGAAAAAAAGCAAGTTAAAAAATTAAAATATTTAGTTTGATACGATCAATCAAACATTGATTCAACAATTAGTATATGCATAATAAAAAGAAAGTGTAGTCTATGAATTCATGTCAAACACTCAAACCTTTTACCCAAGAATGAACTAAATAGGTTAGCTTTTCAACGAACCTTTGTTTTCAACAATCCTTAATGAAACGCGAGAAAACGAAATGTTTGGTATACTTGATATATTTTGTTCTATAAAGTTTCAATGTTAGAAACGCAGAAATCAACAATTCTTAGTACACAGTAAAAAGAAAGTGTAGTCTATGAATTCATGTCAAACACTCGAACTTTTCGACCAGGAATTAACTAAATAGGTTAGCTTTTCGACGAACTTTTGTTCTCAATGATCCTCGATGAAACGCAAGGGATGAAATGTTTGGTTATACGTATTTTGTTCTATAAAAGTTTCAATGTTAGAAACCGTAGGAACCAACATAACACGATCGCTCAGTGTGCGGCCTTTGGATTTGTTTACGTACGGCGCGCGGCGTAACAGCGCGCGACGCACCGTGGTACATACATACACACTCAAAGGTTACCACGCTGCCATTCGCGCGCCGACGCTCGGGCGAGCAGGCAGGCACTGTAGGTGGCAGCGGCGGCGACGGCGACGGCGTCGCGTCTCGTTACCCTCGAAACGCGATCGCGACGACAGGTACGGCGAAACTCAAAACGCGATTGTTCTCTAGCTACGAATGCGTAACGAGTATCAATTGCGCGATCATTTTACTCCCGGAGCGACTTCTACGCGTATGCAGTCGACGGCTTCGTATCGAGGTAGATACTTCGCGGGGGGGTTTGTTTACTTGTTAGGTTAGCAAGGGGGGACGCGTTAGAGTGGTATGCGCATCGGATCGAGTGAGTCGGGCAATGAATAAGCCGTTGGTTTTTTTACACAAGAAATTCTTTTTAATTAGCGGTCCAATTCTCTTAATGTCGTATCAGTAAGCGATTTCTTTTTTTACGGAAAGAACTGACAATAAATTTCACTTTCATGCATTAATTTGACTCGCGTCGTGCGAAGCCCGTGAAGTTGTCAACTTCACTTTCTCGAAAAGTGACGAAGTTAACGGCTATTCGTGAGTCGCCACGGATGCAGAACGGAGCGGCCGACAGTCGAGCGGCGACGGCACGCGTTCAATTGATATATTATTGATATATTAAGCCCCGATTGATCCTGTATCTATAATTTACAAACTACGTATCGGTAAGTTCGTCGTTTGAGTATCGGCGCATTCGTTGCGACGTGTGCCTCGTGTCTTATTCGATCGAGACTGATCTCGTCGACAGAGCGGCGGAGCCACGCGTTTTCCAAATGTCGCGTTCCGCGGATATATATATTCGTCTCTGTCTCGAGTTTATTCGCTCAAGTTACAATAAGCGGCGTAAGTAATTGCCCTGAAATACGATCATGTGCCCGCTTGTTATTCGAGGCGCGGGGCGCCTGCGAAAGTGGGTCTGGGAGCAGCAGCAGTAGCGTAGGTGCAACGTCGTCGTCGCGGCCGGTGCCGCCTGAAGTTGGCCGCGAGATCTTTGATACGCTTTGCTGGCCCGAGTTTCGCCATTTTGTCCGCGTGAATTCGCGAGTGCCAATCGCTGTTTCGTTTGGTCTATTCTCGCCGAGTCAAAATGCATCGAGGTACGTACGTCGCGCGAGCGTCGTGACCGATGTACGTGTGCGCGAATCCCGACAAGAGATTTTCGCGAGTAGTGGTGTGCTGAAAAGGACGGAGCAACGACGAGACGAGAGGAGGAGGAGCAGCAGCAGGCTGGGTCCGGTGAAATTTACGTGAGTACAATTTTTAAATGTAATAAAAACGATGTCACTTGTCGAGAACGTCAGATTTTATATGCAATTGTTTATGTGAAATTAATTACGAGTTTTTTTTTCGCGCGGTTGGAAAATTTATTTAAATTAATTACATCGCCATTTATCAGCAAATTTTAGCGGAAAGAATATTAGAAGAATGATTAGATACGTGTGATTAACTGGCCACAATCGTTTCCATTGTCTACGTTGAGAGAAAAGAAATGATCGCATTACCATATAATTTAACAATAATACATCGTAGTCATTTTCGGTGTCAATTACACATTTATAGATGTTTTAATCATGCAAATTATTATTAAAAAAATAGTCACATAATTCACTGTAGTTGTGACTGCATTTACTACGTAGAAATATTTACTTTATCTTTTCTATCCACACAAAAAAAAATTTTATGTTCAAGCAAATATATTTTAATATCATTTCCTTGATTTAAATAAATATTAACAACTATAAAATAATTCATTTTCAAACTTAGGAAATATTTTTTTAAATGAAGGAAATGTTAAAATAAGTAAATATATTTATTTAAATATAAAAAATTCTTTTTTCACAGTGAATATTTTAATATTTTATCGTTTTAATTAATAACATTTTGTGGTAGTTAGAACAAAACGTAAAATTATTATTAGTACATAGAAGAATATTATTATCAAATTACTAATCATATTCTCATATATAAGTGGTAGTAATAACTAAAAAAAAAAATAGAGCTTTTACTCATAACTATTTTACCATGCGATTATACACTGAGAGAAAAAAATGATTGCATTACTCTAATTTAATTATAATTCATAGTCATTTTCGTACAACCTTGCATACAACTATGTATTTATAGTTGTTTTAACCATGCAAATTATAAATATTATTATTACGTAAGTAGCAAAGTAGATGTCAAAATATAATTATATTCATTATAATTGTGATTGCATTTATCATATAAAAATGTTTATTTTATTTTTACCGTCTATATTTTGATATTTTACTGTATTAATATTCGAAATTATTATAATTTATAATAAAATTTTGTCATATCAACATGAAATTATTATTGCTAATATTATAGCAGTATTAACTATAAAAAATGGCCCTCTTGGCTATAATTATTTTACCATGCAATTATAGTTGCAAATACTAAAACTTACAGTGTATAATTTAAATTCAAAACTCGATATTTGAACAACAGTAGTAAACATAATTGATACACACTTAAATTTATTATAAAAAATATAAAAGAATCAACAAAAAAGAGATGTACACTTATAGTTTTTTTACTGTATAACTCACCCTCGGTCGAGGAATAGCTTTCAGAGGCTTCTTATTGCCCATTTTCTTCATGGCATTGTAATATTTCTTCTGATCTTCCGTCATGAACATTTCAAGGGATCCGCCGGCTTTTTTCTTTTGCTCGTTAAAGTTGTCGATGATAACTCCGATAAACAGATTGAGGGTAAAAAACGATCCAAATATAATGAAAAACACGAAGTAGAGATACATGTAAATGTTCGTTTCACGAATCGGTTGCTTATTGATCTGTAAACGATTAAATGACATGTTACAACGTGTACATTGATAAAAAAATAAAAGAAGTAAAGCAGAAGCTGCGAATAGGAGTTGCTGTACTTGCCTCTCTAGAGTCGATCGCGTCGTTCATGATTTGGATCCAGCCTTTGAAAGTCGCCACTTGGAATAGGCACAGGTACGCTTTCCCGACGTGGTCGAAATTCATCGGCGAATTTTCCCACGTGTAATTCTCGGTGTTGCAAGCGTTACGATCCGGTATTATCTCGTAGCTGAGCGTCGTCTTGTTCGCGTCGACACACTGTAGCAGAAGTAAAATTATATGGATTTATGATTTTTTTTATCCTTTTAATGGATACGCATAGAAAAATATTGATTTTATTGCTGACAAAAAGCGTTTACTCAATTTACTTTTATCTTCTCGTAAGTAACGATTCTTAATAATTATCTTAAAATGTACTCATCATAAATTTTAGAAAAGTTTATTAACATATGCTAAAAAAAATTTATACTCTTTTGGAGAATATTATAAAATTGTATCGAAGAAAAATCGGAATAATAAGCAAATTGAATTTTGGGCTTAATATTCTAAATTGGAGAAATAATTTAATAGGATTTCAGAATATATTTTGAATTAATTTTATGCTTATGATTTAATATTAAATTATGAAATATTTGAAATAATATGTATAAGTAATATTTATTTAATTCAAATGTATTGTATTTTTTGTGTGTACATAGAAGTTCATTTTAAGTAAATATCATTTATTTCAAGTAAATGATAAATTATTGCATAGAAAATATTCTTTGCAAAGATAAAAGATCATTAAAAGAAGAAAACAAAAAAAAAAGAGTAATCGCTTTTCCTAGCAGAAGAATGACATTTTTCTGAGTGTCTTTTTAATACTTGGAAAGCGAGGTCGTCTCTCTTAAAAATTCCCGGATGAACCGCGCGAATTGTTTAAAGAATAATGAGTTTCACTTATCTTTGAAAACAATCAAGATTATCAATTTCTATAAATTTGCATATTGAAAAGTATATTTACCTTAAAGTATTTGCCAGCAAACAGCTGCACCCCCATGATAGCGAATATAAGCCAGAAAATAAGGCATACCAGCAATACGTTGAAGATGGATGGAATGGCTTGGACCAAGGCATTAACGACTACCTATGAGAGACGAAATTCGATTAGCTGCGATATCGGATTCTTAACATTTCTCTAATAATTTTTGCATCTATGCGTTTATATAAATATATATATGCGATTGTGTCACGCGCTATACGTGTTATGTGCGTGTCAAGACTAAAAACGCGAAAAATTTATTTATTTTATAAAAACAGACCTGATAGAGCTATTTTTAAATAAAACAAATTATGTGTATAGGTTTTCTCTAAAGAGATTTATAAATATTAAAGATTCATTCATAATTTTGAAATTAAACATTATTCTAGTAATACTTTAAAGCATGATACGATCTATTCATTAAAAATATATCATAATTTTCTCATAAAATAATATTTGCCAGAAATTTAATATCATTGCAAATAGAATAAAAAAAATTTGATCGCGAGTAATATTTACATTGCGTTCCTCTGTGCAATAACTTTATTCTGTGCTGTATAATACTTTTACTTTATACAAGCGCTTTTACCCCGATTGATACAATTAAAATATAACATATGACTATTATAAGCAGATGTCTATAAATAAACTAAAATTTGAATACAGAAATACTTTCCGATTCTCCATTTACATACACACCGAAAGATCCTTTTTTATTACATTGATAGAAAAATAACATTTATTAATTTTGTTAAATAACGTTCTCTAATGCACGGGATAATTATGCAAGAGATAACTAAATTAGACGTAAGTTTCGTTAGTGTGTATGTAATTTAAGTGGGAAGTTACAATATACACTCTAAATTTTTAGGCGTGAAATGTGTCACTCATTGCTGGAGTGAATAGATCGCTCCATTTGGAATGATTTTTCACTCCTTGCAATAAAGTGAACTCAATCTTACAAGAGCGAAACTTTAGTCCGATAAAAAAAAAATTATTATCAAATTTACAATTATATTTTCATATATATATAAGAAAGAGTATAAAATCTTTTTGAAAGAATTTGATAATTCTTAAACAGACTTGCTTTCATAAATAAATTTGTTTCTCACATGAAGAATTTCTTCGTGCAAGCAAGTTATGTTTGCTTAAGATTATCGAATTCTTTCGAAATAATTTTATATTGTAGGTTATATGTGAGAATATGATTGTTGATTTAATAATTTTTTTTCTGTGTAAGAATGAGTTTTTCAAGTGACTCTCGGTTAAAGTGACTCTTCGCTTCCTAAGAGTGAAAAATTCACCTCAAACTGCTTCACTCCCTCCTCGAAATGAAAATTCACTCCTGTTCGACTGGCGCAACTTTCACAATCGCTAGAAGTGACATTTCACTCGTTTGAAGTAAACTCCCACAAGTTTAGAGTGTATAATTGATTAAATGTAACTGTGACTCTGATTGATCATGGATCAAGTGATGATACGCGCATCGTGTAATTTAATATCTACAAACTCCATACTCGGGTGTACTAAAGACAGTAGCCACAGGCAAGATCAACATGTAAAGCAAGCGCAAGTTGCAGCACGAACGAAAGGCTGACGAAAGCAGGCAAGCATTCAGTCTTCACGTCTACTAAGCAATCCAGTTGCAAATATACTACGTCTAAGCAATTTATATACAGAATATCCCACAAACGGTGTATATAGAGTAGCGCGGGCTCTCATTTAGGCATAACAACTCGATTGGGTGTTTCCTTACCCTAAATTAAAAATCGATAAAGAAAGATATTTACTTAAGCAGCTCGTCGAACATCGAACATTAATAAGCCAATTTGTACAGCTTGTATATTATTCGATATAAAAAAAAATCCTTATCTTTGTAATTTCGCTTGAGGAATTATTACTGCGAGGAATTGTAATTGGGAATTGTTATTGTTACATAATTTCGTTCGGTTGTTATACCTTTTTGTCAATAAAAGAGTACTCGTCATTGAAAAAAGGTAAACAAACTGAAAGAATTTATAACGAGTGAATATTTATAATGACGAGAAGTCTTCACGCATCTTCGACGATGCACAACTGCCAGATGTCTCGGATGAGAAATTTCTATTGGAAAAAATCTAGTTTCTTTTTCCCGCAAAAGAATTTAGTGCCTTTTTTCCTCTCTCTCAGGACATTCGGTATATAACGTTTGAAAAAAGAAGAGGAGCAACTTAGAATTCTAGATAACTTACGCGATCCGCTTGATTAATATGTTCCCCAGAATTACCTGCGCGCGAATCGTTTGCCGAAGAAGAGTCACCCTCTTTTACTCACGCGCGAATACGAAAATCGAGGAGGTTCTGGGAAACATATAAATCCCGTAAATTCGGAAACAATCGCATCCTGCTACCTTCGTGGTCTCGTGCAAAAGCAAAAAACGCAATGAAACAAAATATTGAGCGCCCCGAGGAGCGCTTTGCAGCGAGCTACTGTAAAATATAATATAGAAGAAGTGTCAGGGCGTGGGCATGACAGTAATCACTACAACCCAGTGTCTCAGCGACCTTGTGTTGCGAGTAGTATGTGATACAAGTATGAGTATTTGCGAGGAGATTCGCGTATTCGTTCGCGATCATCGTAAAGGGCGAACCTTCGCTGCGCATTATGAGGGATGAATAAGAGTATTCTTTGTGTACTCATATCGCACATTTGAGCAAGTATTGTGTATAATAACGTTTATTAATATAAAGCATATATATTGGAGAAATGCATTTAGAAATTCGGTTTGATTTAATTTAATCCCGAATGCGATATGAATAGAGATTTATGTGGTGGCTGGTATTCTTGTTTGTGTATGTCGAGCTTCTAGAACGTAATCGTGTAACGCTATCGCACGCACTATTATCAGGCTCGTGATGTACAAAGTCAGATATACGCGATGTTCGTTCCCATTGCGATCTTCACGTCTTCACGACCCTCCGGTCCAATATTTTTTTCGCGCTGTTTCCCTAATCCAACTGCGTCACTGGTACCTGATAGTGTGTTCGAAAGAATTTTTGGCTTCTAAAAATCTGAAAAAACTCTGATACACTCTTCCAACATTCTAGAAACTGTTTGACCCGAAACGTTTTTCACTTTTTTGTACGCGTCCGAATTGGAAGCGGAATAATTAAAAATTGAAAATTGCGTCTTCAAGTCCACGGTTGGATCACGGAGGATCAAAATGTACTTTTAACTCGCGAAGATAGGATGGTTCAGCTCGCGTATCAGTGACAATGTACAGATGAAATAAGCGCGTGTCTCTATATGATGCGTGTTTCCCGATCAGTGTAGTGTCGGTCGATTGTGGACGAGTTATATCTACGCGCTGCTTCGCGCATTCGCATTTCTAAGCTCTGCCGTGCATTCGCGACTGCCTCTATTTTAGCATGTCCCCGTGCAACAGGAAGAAAATGTTTCCATCGATTCCAAATCGACGATCTTGCGGTTTTTCAAGAGTCGCTATTGCCGAAGATTTTCCACATTTTTTTATCTCTAAATTATATTTATTTTTACACGAAACTATTTTTTTATATAAAGATTTACAGACTATTATTTCGATAAAGAATGTCATTTTATATTTGCGTTTGCATTATACGTGAATGCATGATTAATAATATCGATTCTATAAATCATGTACGTTCGAAAAAAAATATTCGAAAATAGAATCAGAATTAAATACAGTAACGCATATTTGAAAAATCAAGTATTTAACTTGTATATATTAAGAAATGCAGATCTGTTTGGCTTTCAATCTACATTAACATGATAATTGACAACAATGCAGGCTCTTGAAAAACGTCGAATTTCGTGGAAGAAAAAGGAAACGATGACGATTTTCGAGTAATAGTTCATATAATTTGAGAATTATTGTTCCTAATGCGAGAATTTAATCAGATGATGTAAATACTTATCGATATCGTTTACATGAGAAATAAAAATGATAGCGACATAATAATTTCTAAATGATTATAAGTTAAGATCAATTTGTAATAGCTTGATTGAGTTGAGGTAACGCATCATGAAAAGAAAATCACACAGTTTTAATTGGCGAGCTTTTTCTCCAACCTTCAAAAAAAAAATATTAGAAACCTTTTCCTAATTCTTACTCAGAGATCTAACACATTTTTTAATTTTTGCAAAAGTTATATAAATGCAATTATTGTTTCGGAACTTGCGTTTCAGTCTTAAATAATTAAAATAAGTTTAACGTTAGCTCTTTTAGATGCTTTTTAAGATGCTTTTTGATGTAATTACTTTTTATCTAAAAAAAAAGATAATGTATCTTCCATTTCCATGGTATGTTTTTAACCCTAGCTCGCCATACCAGGTACGACGTATCTTATGCGATTTTTTTATATTGCTGTAACTTTTTTTTAGTAACACAATTTGAAGACTTAGATTGAGGTGCAAAAAAATTATCCACAGATACGATAAGCCTGTAAAAATATTTGTTTTTGCATTATTTCCAAAAGTACACGAAAGTTTGAAAGGGGTACCTGTTGTACCCCCGCGTGGCTGATAAGTTTCTAACTTTCTGGATATCTCTCTATTTTTTATTAAACATATGTTTATTGGGTTCCAAATAGTATAAAACTAAATGCATGAAATTATAGAATTAAAAAAGTTACTTTAGTGTAATATTTTTTGCACATTAACTCGCGCGAACTGAAAATTCCGTACTCTCTTCGAGTCCTGTGCTTCTCAGTTTTATATATACAATAATAATATTTATTTATTACAACTCTTTATCTATCATTTTATATTGTTCAAATAATAGAATTCTACTCACTAGTTGTGAAATTATGATTGCTAATTTTTCAAAAATATCGCTTTTCGATACTTCAAGTAATTGAACTTTTTGAAGGGATTCATATCGTACTATTTTTTTTTTAATTAGTCCAAAGGGTCAACTCCACCGATTATTTTTGCTTCAAGTTTAAATTAAAAAATTTTACATAATTTGAATTAAAAAATGTACTTTCTGTTCAGAGATATAGCGTAAATTACAGGATTCCACAGACGATGTGGCGGGGGAGGTAACCAAAAATAACAGTGGCGATCTAGGGTTAATAACTTTTATAACGCGCAACAGATTGCGATGTATCTTGTGCTTTAAGTAAATCAAACTCAAATAAAGTAAAATTTGTTTACAACCATAAGCAGATGTTCGTATAAAAGAACATTCTTCCTGACATTCCCTCGATCGGAAAATATCGTTATTGACGGGGATTGTAGGAATAAGAAACGCTGTTACACTCCCCGGTATCGAAGGGATTAAACATAGGGGATCGACTCTGCCGTCTTCTCCACGGCAGACGTAGAGCAAGCGACAAGGTCTGCTGAGACGGTGGGCTACATACCCGCATCCCCTGCATTCTAGACATCGCCCTGAGCGGCCTTAGGGCCCTTAGGGTCCGCATTGTTTTGAAGGCTTGAATCCCGCCAGCGCCAGCGAGCGACGCTACGAAGTTAATGAGCGATACCTGCGAGCGAGAAACGAGAGCGAATCACAGCGAGAGGTAGACAGACGTGTGAGGGATTAACTTGATCAATTCCGACGATTCACGGACGTTGGGATAAGGCTGGGTCGAAAAAGAGAGGGCGGGGGAGGGAGGGAGGAATTCAAAGACAGACGAAATCGACGTATCACTGCACGTTCCTTCGACTCCTCGACGGATCAAGACATTTGGATATCTGTACAAAGATGAAATTCGAGGGGCTGTCGAGAGCCTCGACATTTCTCTATCTAAAGATATATATAATATATATATATGTATACTCATATGTACATTATTGTATCACTTTTCTACAAGTACCGTTACTTTTCGAAGATCCGTGAAAAAAAAAAATAACTGAGAACGTGTCATACCGTTCGTTCAGCAGACAATTAACACGGAGCTGTGAAAACGGCTTTCTCTTGCACTTTTACATCTCGTTTCGCATCTTGTGCACGCTTCTAATATCGACAAGGAAATTTATAGATCAGATTTTGCAAAGTTCATGAATAATATTTGGCATTCAAATTATATACGCGTTTTTATTAATAGCGATTTAAATTACTATGGAACGTATCCATAAAATAAATCTCGAACTTCCAGAAGATGTCGCAAAGTGCATCCACAATTGCTGCATACGCGTAAATTAAAGTCTATTCATTTGCTCGATTTGATAGCCGCAGAAAAGATTTCGTAACGGTACTTGCAGAGCAGAGAACACATTACATTAATATAATACGACAATTATATAAACAAGGGAGATAGAGGCAATAGATTCCAGGTACGACACATACAGCAATTAACAGTAATCAGGAGATGTACACTGTGTGTATGTGGCATATATACTTTTACATGTGTACGTGGAGAGATACATATGTATTCATATATAGACACACACACACACGCAATCAGAAACAGAGATAGATAGAACGACAAAACAGCTCGGTAGGGATTATCGTTATACGAGCAAGTACTATCGGCTGCATCCTGAAACAGACGAAAAGGTTTGTCATACGTGCGATCGCGACGCATCACGCGAGTCCCATTGCGATTTATGCGCGACGCGAATGTATCATTCAGATCTGTGTTCTATAACGTGCTCACTGCCACGCCGCATTCGACGGGCGGCAAGAGCATCGATTAAAGGGATACATATCTTCTCGATGCTGAAAAATTACTGATTTTTGGGAATTCTTTTGGAAAGGATAATAAATTTGAATTTTTTTTTTTTTATTGATTATTAGTGTGTAAAAAAAATTTGTTAAAACTGTTTTGACTCTAACTGGAACTGCCATCTCAAACCATTCCTCCAATCTTAACGCTCTAGAATTCTGTAAAATTTTGAATGAAAATAAGAAAAATGATTACGATGAGCCTCTAGAATTTAGATTGTGTCGTTCAAGTCGAATTTCAAAATTTTGTAAAAATTGAAAAGCTACAGCATTTAATTTTGTCAACAAATTTTCGACCTTTAAAAATTGTTTATAAAAAATTGTTATAATAAAAAATTTAAAAAAAAAATGGCTTGACAGATCATAGAGAATTGCGTTGTACACAAGTGATAACTTGTTTTATAAAAGAAAGATTGAAAATTATTAAAATTATCGCGCTAAAACTTTTGAAAAATATGATTTCGAGAAAAACGCGTTTAAAATTTGACAAAGAAAAATCATATGAATAATTACAATTTTGGGCAACTTTTCATTTTTTTCCATATTCTCTCGACACCATGAGGAACGATTAAAGATAAAAAAAATAGACTTTTTTGAAAGTTGAGGACGTATGTATTAAATTTTTCAATTACTTGTCGACGAATGGAAAAGTATAGGTACTCGCGATGAAACGTCGCGACACGCTCCAAGAAAGATATCGATAAACATATTACATGTTGCGCGCGTGACATCACACGCGCGCGCACATCCACACACACATCACATACGTACGAGGAAGTTTTTACACTACACAAAAAGCATATTTATATAATATATATATGTATATCATATATAGATATTTGGTACTTTACACAACGATCATTGGTACCAAGAGACTGTTAGAAAAGGCGTATACATAGGCGACTTTAGCTAGTAATATACGACAATGACCCCAGGTGCAGACACCAAGTAGAGACGCCAGTGTATCTCTGCACAACGGTATAAGCACACCATAGTACACCGTAATGCACCGTAATACAAAGCTACTCCCGCCGTAGCCGTTCTTCCCGCTTAGCCCCTTAAGATTTCCGTTCAATCTTTTTCACCTCGTATACCCATTTACCACACGAATATTTCAAAAGCCGAAGCCTCGTACCTCGTCCAACGGATCGATATCGTACTCTATCTAAATCGCTGAATCGACAGTCGATCGGAATCGAGCCGAAATAAAGAAATCCAACTTGTTTTAAGGGATCGTTGATTTTCGCTTTGAATCAAGCGCGCTTTTAGCAGATTGGGAAGTAAATTTTCTTTTAAATACGACTTTTACAATAATTACAGCGGTACAAATAAATTTATTTAACAAAAATTGATTTGAAAGAAGAAGTAGACGGGCGTAGATGCACGAATGTAGAAATCTTATATCGGGAGCAAATAATTTTCTCTATTAATGTTGCTAATCGGCATGAGTCGACCGCTTAAAACCTCCGATTCTGTAAAACGACTTGGACGCGCCTCGACTCGTTCCCGATCACCGACATTGTCACTACTTTGAGAGGAAGAAAGAGAGACAGAGAGAAAGGAACAATCCATGCATAACCGGCAGTCCCTCGTCAGTCGGAGGTCCGCGCGGTGGACAAATTAAACGTGCTGTCGTGATAACGTGATCGATCCGTTAGCTCCGTACGATCCATCAAACGTCGCTCGTTGCGATAACAGGCCGATATCAGGCTTTCTTTGCATTAATTGTTCGCTTTTAAGTCCTCGTCGACGACCGATGACTTACTCTCATGCCCTCCCACCGTGAGACTGCTCGTAAAGGCCTCAAGGCCCTCAGTGTTCTCATGGAACGGAAGGCCGGGATGTCAGCTGCGCCGGCCCAGATAGCGCCCAAGTTGATCAGCGATAGCTAGTTTCATCAAATATTCATCAGACGGGACATAATATGCGTCAGTTCTTACAATAATACTTATAAATGGCGATCGATTAAGAGAAATCCACCGGAAGTTTCGACGCTCGGCTCCCACATTGCTTCGCACGTCGGCATTAGTTGTTCAAAGGTTGAAAGAGGAGGAAGAAAAAAGAAAGGGGACGGGGGGATAAAATGTAAGAACGAGAGAGATCTTCTCTTCTCGCGCGGCGAAACTTCGGAAAAATCATCCGTGCGTCGCGACTCTGACTTACAATTTTGTCCAAGGCACTCGATTATTTGTCATTGCATTGTTTAACATCTTTCACAAGTATTTAAATTCCTGCTCTCGAAGCACGGATGGATACGCTTTTATGCAATTTCGTGTCGTGGATGACTTCGACTCGTTTTCAAGATCAGATGACGCTCTATCGATAAGACCGTGATACATCATACATTACGATTCTTCGAAGCAAATAATCGAATCGCGTGCGAAGTCATTCGGGAATGACAAGACCCTCTCGTGTGAGTTGTCAAGTGTGCAATCGAGATTTTAATTTCGCTCGTTCAAGGCTTCATTGAAAATCTTGGTCAAACATTGAATCGTCAATTTTTAGTAATCAAGCGACTACTCAATTGCACACGTTGCACAAAATCAAACATTTCTGATATAATCGGGGTCAGGTAATATCGGGAGAGACAAGAAGAGACACGTGACTTACCATGACGATGATAAAATCGAGCCAGCACCAGGCGTTCGTGAAATACTTTTTAAATCCTAGAGCCAGCCACTTGATCAACATCTCGATGAAGAAGATCACAGTGAATATTCGGTCCATGTAATACAATATGTCTTGCAGGACAGGTCGTTGTTGAAGATGAACGTCCTCCAAAGCCTGTAAGTCATCCGGTTTCGCTCGTTTGATCGCCCTTCGTAGATATATACTTTAGATTTATGAAAAGATAACAATCTTACCAAGGCCAAGCTACTTAGAAGGATCATGGTGATGACGGCAGTCTCGAAGTATTTGTTCTCGATCAGCCGGAAGGTCTTGAATCTCAAGTTCGCCCAGCCCTGCCAGAACGGGGCGTCGTCGTCGCCGGCCAAAAATGGAAATTTTTTGTAGCAATTTTCTGGACAACAATCGGCCGGGTAACTCGATTGAATGGGATCTTCGTCCGCGTGTATTATCTCGATGTCGAGCTCTTCCCTTTCTTCACCCTCGTCTTCTACGTCTTCTGCAAGTGATAGAAGTTCAGTTATCTGCACTGTTAAGCTTGAAACGCTTGACGGTAAAAATTTTCTTCTAATCTACAATCTGTGGTTTGTCGATTTCTTCTTCTAAATTTTCGAGTAATTCTGTAAAACTAAATGAACTGTCGAGCCTACCTTCCTCCTGTTCCAAATCTTCTTTACTGGCGTCTTTCTTCTCCTCGCCGTTTAACGAATCCATGCTGCCTTTGTGACTCTCGTCCTTAAATGCGCGATTTTTGTGACTGCCATACGATTTGTTACTGTTAAAAGAACGTTCGGGTAAGGCACGCTCTTTACGATGTTACCTGAGCATTTGATGAAAGATTTAACCAACCTGATAGTGTCGTCTTCGTTCTGATTAATATAATCGTTGTCCAGTCTATAATCGTGATGGTTTATTGAATTCGCGATAACCTTCGTGTTGTTCATGCACAGCTTGCTTCTCTTCAGTTTGTTCTTCAGATCTCCTTCGGAAGGAAAATCAAATTCGATATATTAATCACTACGCGATATCATTTCTTTTTGGACTTTAATTAACAATGAAAAACATAAAAGTTGCAAGAGAAAAGAATTTGTTTATTTAAAAAAATTTTTATATTTAATTTTTTGATTTTTAGTTAATTGTTTTGAAGGAAATTTATAATTTTCAGCGACAATTTTTCAAAAATTATTTTAAACGAATATTTTGTATCACTTCACGAAGAATAAGATGCAGTTTATACAATACTTCTGTCAGCTAAAGGTGCTAATTATATAATAGAAAGGATTATTATTATTATTATTATTATTATTATCAACGAAGAATTGTGCTTTCGTTATTTTCGATACGCTTACCATGAATAGTAAATTCCATCCCGTCGCCAATAGCAACTTCAAGCTGATTAAGCTCTTTAGCGCTCTTCTTGTCTCTGTATGCGTCCAACTCGCCATCTGCAAGATCTAGGTCCCCATCGCGATCAATCCCATCTGCACAGTCATACAAAATCTCTAACCCGCCCTTACTAGGAAATTCGTATCGGAAAACAAATCGGAACGCGCTGAAAGTCATACGGAATGCTGGAACGGATAAAAATCCGTTCGCCGTATGCACAGGCCAATCTTACACACGCACACACAGGCACACCACACGCACACGTGCGCGATTGTTTTCCGTCGCGAATCCCAACACGTCGAATTGAGGAATCAGATCAAATTAGTAACGTGATCATGTTGTTTGCATGCAATCGTATATGGTGTCATTTATGTCCAGTGATATCATCGGTGGTGACCCGATCCGGTTCGAGACGGTGTGTCAACGATTTACAATGTGGGTGCTTTTACTTGCGTGCGATACTTGCTGCATTGACATATTAATTTTATTAACGATAGTCTTGAAACGTCTAAGCTCATCGGAATAAAAATCTAAATTGTTTTATGAACAATCACTTAAAATATCACATTTTAAAGATACGAGAAAGATATTTAAAAACTGCTTGTATAATTCAATATTTGTTAAACAGATTTTGTACAAGAATATGTAGATATATGTATCCCTAGTAGCACATGATATCGAACGAATATTGTGATATTTCACAAATATACGCACGATATCACGATATTGTACGAATGTTCGTACGATATCTAGAATATTCTAGAATATTCATACGATATCTTGTGCCGTTAGGGTATAAGGAACTACAATGCTTGTATGTTTCCATTTTTGTACTAAATCGAAGAAGAAATAAATTAACCGAGAATTTTTATCAAGAAAATTTACGGTTTACCATGAATAAAAATGCAGCACGCATCATTCGTTTTCTTTTTTTATACGTGTCTAAACTCTGCTTGATAATGACAAATTCGCATCTTGAACGAACTTCACCATCGAAGTTACGTAGTAAAATGCGTTTCCAAAGTAAAATGCATAGCAACGTATAACTGCCAGGCAGCTAATCAGCGAAATAAAACTTAATTTGCGCTTAATCCCGTGCATAAAATACATTCGAATTGTTTTGATTCGAAAATTTATAAATTCATTTTCGAAAATTGCTAAATGAAAAATGTGATTAAACTCGAACCGGATTAATTGTAATTAATTTGGAGAAAGAACGTTATTACTCGTATTAAATCGTAAATGAAATTACGTCGATTTTAACGGAGCATAATAGCGAACCAAGTAAAATTTAAAGTCTGCATAATAAATTGAATGTACCAGTCGCGACATATTTATATACATACATGTACATTGTTGCAATAAATTAATACAATGAAATAAATATAAGAACGATAAATGAATAAAAAACTTAAATGCTGTTTAAAAGCATTTTTGAATAACAAAGAATACAATCGAATCTCTCGTCCGCTCTGTTCGTCGTTGTAATTCATAGCTCGTCATCGCGCTCCTGACTTATTACATCGGTCGCCGACTGGCACCAGCAAAACGTGTGAAAGTAGTGTAAAGCAAAAACTGAAAGACAGTGCCACGAACTACACAGCGCACACAGCAAGCGATCTGATTGGATATAAACCTTCTTTCCAACTGTTGGACGGTCCCTCACCTGGCGCCTGATCGGATATCTGATTGGTGAGTTTGGCTCGCATCAACTTCAAAAAATTCAGGATATTTCGCTTGATCCACTTAATGAAACGCGCTATTCGATCGATCGCCTCCGCGATCTTGTTCGTGTCGTTGTCCGCAGTCGGGGCTGACAGATTTGATGAGCCGAAATTGCTGAGCAACAGAGCTAAGAAGAGATTCAGGACCTATTTCGTAAAAACGTAACACGATTAATCGTTGACGAATAATTTAACTCGCGCGAAATTTCTGGTATTTTATTGCATCATACAACGAGGACCGTTACATCAACTTAAGGAGCTTTTCTTTTTTACACGCAAAAACAAGATTATTTAAAAAAAATTTTTTTTGTTAAAAACTGTGTAACGAATTGTTTTCAAATTTTATACGTTTATACTATGCATCTTCAACAATGTGTAAAATAAAAATTGTTAAAAAATGTTGATTTGTTTAAAAGAGATAAAATAATGGGAAAAGCGCTTTAAAAAAAAATTCGATACATGATACCACGATTCAGAATAATTTGAAAGAAAAAATGTAAATTGCATTTTATTTATTAAAGGTGTGGGTAAAGAATGAACCTTGGATTTTATGAAAAATTGCAAATTAATTGACAAAATAGCGTCCATTTAAAATTAACACTGCGTATTTTTATTTAAAAAAAATCATCTTTTGTCACAGTAAAAAATACATGTTTTTAAAAATTCAGAATTTTCAAGATTCATTTTTTAGATAGACATATACTCTTTGAATCTCATAGATTGACAAGTCACTCGAAAATTGTTTATTAATATTTACTCTTATTGAGTAAAGTTTTACTCTACGAGATTTAGAGAGCATCAAAAATAAATGCCAAAGTAGAAATCAATTAATTTAATAGTTTTTGAAATATCGTATACGCAAATTTTGAAAATACAATTTCGGGAAAAACGCGTTCAAAGTCTCGGGTACGATAATTTTATACATAATTGTTCTTTACACATTGTTGAGAAGATACATAAACGTAAAATTTGAAATTGTCGCAGTTTTTATAAAAAAAAGATCGTAAAAATAATTTTGCTTTTGCGTGTAAAAAAAGGGGGGAAGAAGGTCCTTTTAAAACCTGCCATTGGAAAGGGGTTCCATCTTCGTACTTACGACCAAGTTACCGATGACGACGGTAGCTAAGAAGAATGGTATACAAGAGACATCCCCGACCAGCATGCAATCCCACATAGACTCGATCCACTCTCCGCACAACACTCGGAAAACGATCATAAACGAGTGCATGAAGTCGGTAAAGTTCCATCTGGGTAGATCACCGTCCGGGAAGTAGTCGACGTGGTCGACGTAATTCTTGCCGAAGAGCTGCATACCCATCACGGCGAAGATGAAGATGATGATGCACAACACGAACGTTAGATTACCCAACGCGCCCACCGTTCTGCCCATGATGGAGATCAGCAAATTCAACGTAGGCCACGATTTTGCCAGTTTGAACACTCTCAGCTGAAAGAAATGGTATTTTCGATGATTCGATCGCTCTTAAAATATTTATTTGCTCGTCAATTAATAGAACAATAATGCAATAAAGAAGTGGCCAAACTCACCAATCTGAAAGATCGTAATACCGACAGACCTTGCACGCCCTCGAGACCCAACTCCAAAAGCGAAAGAGCGACGATGATAAAATCGAAAATATTCCAGCCCTCTTGAAAATAATATTTTGGGCTCATCGCCATCAGCTTCATAGTCGCTTCGATACCGAACGTCGCCGTGAAGAACTAGAGTTTAAATCGGAATACAATCGTAAATTGTTAAATAGCGTGATATATCAAACGCGAATACATTATTTTTCTTTTATAATAATATTGCATTTGCGGTTACTCACGTAATTGCCGGATTTGAGTACTCTTTCCATGTCTTTGTCCATGTCGTGATGATCCAGTGCCATGAAGAGCGTATTGACGACGATGCAGAGTGTAATGAAGAGTTCTACGAACGGATCAAAGACCAACAGTGACACGTACTTTTGAAACTCGAGCCAAAGCCAGCAGCAATCCCAGACGCAAAAGATGTCGATACCACGATATAATGCTGCTACTAACTTGTCCTTGAATGTAGGTTCTTCATCGTCGTCTGTCGGAAAGTAATAGGTCGAAACTGTAACGCGCGTTAGTAATTTTGTCTGGCACCACTCTTTTTGGGGAAAGAGGTTTTTTTCTTTGGTCAGGCTCATTCTTCGAGATCACAGATTATATTTACAGGCAAGCAGTAAGGCAGGCAGGCAAGCAGAAGGCGTGGCGTGAGATTAACATAAAAATAAGTGATAGGTAATGAATAATGAATCGCGTAAATCTGGATAAACGTACTTAATACTATAGTTGCAAATATCTGAAAGTAAAATAAAAATAAATGGTTATTCTTTCTTTTCGCAAACGGTCAGTTTGCAATTAATATCGCTACGCTGGTCTATGAATTTAAAAAAAAAAGTCCTTTTATAAACATTTTATAAATATTTTGTTTATAAAAATTGATATTCTATAAAATTACACCCGTATTTTCGATACAATAGACAATGTATTTCGTACGATATCCAAATTCGCGCAAGCTGCTAATACAAAACTGAAAAGTGGTAAAATTTAAATCGTGCAATAGCAACGCGAATAATGTGCAATGCTACATAATATAATCACATCAAAGCATGCGCGCGGACTCAACATTACAATTATTACGTTTTATACACATACAAAGAAATGAGGTAGTTTTATTTTAATACTTTCGCCACATAAAAGTTTATGAAACTATTTCGATCTTTTTTTATAAAAATTAGTAATCAAAAGTTATTACACAAGTTCAATTACATTTAACTTGCAGAATACAAATTTTGTTTATGATTTCGAAAAGTGTGTTCCCTGCGGCGAAAATATTAAATATTGTAATACATATAAGCAATTAATGACAACCAAACGCCAAACATAATCACGCGAAAATCTCAACTCAAACGTTTACAACAGATACAATTAACAAACAATATCACGCACGGCTGTATGTTTCTCAAACAAAGCGGTGGTTTTAGACGATTTTCTTTGTTTCCTCCGTTTCATTACGCGGATGCTTACGTTAACGAAACTCGCGATATAGTAAAAGTGTGATTTACGGCATTACGTGCAAAAATTCGATAGGTGATCAAATATCGTTCGCGGAGCGCCGATGAAAACACTCGTTTCTATTTTCGAAATATGCTGATCTTGCTGTATTGTGCACCCGAGACAAACACGTTAGTGCCCTTTTAACGCGGTGGTGTGATGCAGGTGCAAAAATATCGAAGATTTAACCAAAATCGCAGTTTCATATCGGAAATAAAAAAATAAGATTTCTCAATCGTCGATGAAAATAAAAGAATGTCTAGTTATTTGCAAATAAATTCCGTTATAATTTCTTTTAATTTATGAAGAGAAAGAGACAACTGAATTGAGAAGAAAGAGGAACTAAACTAAGTGATATATTATAAAATTAATATTTTTGCTTATTTTTATAAATACGAGAGATGAAAAGTAACTCCTTCTGAGCATTAATTATGACTGAGTGGAAATATTTTAATAAAATTTGAATAATGAAACATAAAGAAATAATTTTTGGAATGTGATTTAATTACCAGTACTCATTTCTTAAGAGTCGCCAGATAACTGAATACAATAATTAAAACTCATTCTAAGAATTATTTAATGTTTAATTTATTAAAATGTAGGATAACTCCGGTATAGTACGTTGCATCGATGGGAAACTTGATTTATCAAGTATTTATTATGTTTAAGAAAAATAAATTATACTAATGTAAAAACATTATACAGACTAGTACTACAAAAAAAAAAATTAGAAATGCGAAGTACGAGAAATATTTATTTTTTTATATTTGAAAAAAAAACTTTTAAAAACCTCTGCATTTTTGCCGTATATTAAAAGGGGTTGGATTTATGGCTACTCATGAGTAGGACAATCAAATTGAACAACGAATACACGAGCTAAGCACGTATATTTTCGTGTACTCCATCTTTTACTATCTCTCTACACATATGTGTCATAAAATAATCAATAAATAACCAATAACCTTTTACATTTCCTATAGGGAGAGAGTAATCACTTTAAGAGAGTAATCACAAATTGATTCAACTCACAATAATTTCATTAATGTTAAGAGTAAAAAATTAAAATTACAACGCAACTGCTAACATGCCGGAGTTACTCTATTTAATCGGTCACGAGTGAGGCAAAATTTTTCTTTCAACCTCCGTATATATTTTTGATTAATAAAATATTAATTTAAGCATTAAATTAATATAACATAAAATGAAGAGAAATATTTTGAATGTGCTGTACTTTCTGGAGATTTATATTACGTATTGCTTCGCATTATTTGTGCTTTATCGACGATTGAGATAATCTGAAAAAAAATATCGAAGCATGAAGCGACCAGGATCGTGCAGTTGCGGCGAAGGTGGTAATCTGTGTCATGTCGTAGGAAACGAGCAAACTCTGTTTCCCCAAAAAATGCTTTTCACAAACCGCCCTCAAGGGCCCGCGGGCCGCAATCGTGTCTTTTTTTTTCTTGTCGCATCAAGCTGCTCAGAGGGACAATATCCTGCGTTTACAACATTATTCGCCATTTAAACGCTTGTTTTCCGTTTAGCGATCGCTGAGACGTGTGTCGATCCATCGTATGTAGCGAACCGCATCGATTTACACGCCATGCTCAATCGTAAACAAAAGTATATGGAACACGAGCGTGATCTTAGCTGCGTCGGCTGAGATGAAAATTAAACATGAGACGACTGTTCGTTCTACTATGTATGTACAAGGCGCGCGCGAGCGCGCGCGCGCACACGCGCCGCTCAGAAATGTCCAGCAAAACAGTATGCCAACGCAAGGGAGTAGTATGACGAGAGATTTTAAAACCACAGTACATCGAACGGCGGGATGCTCACACGATAAACAAGATATACATTGGTGATAGGAGTAAAACGGAAAAAGAAAATAACTGAAGAATGAAACTTGAGGAAACTTGACGAAAGGGACGCGACATTACCTCCTTGTTCCGGCGTCTTGCTCTGGCGACCGGCGGCCTGCTCGATTATGTCGTTCAGCACCATTACATCTGCGCAAGAATGATAGGGTCGAGAGTTAAGTTTGATTGCCGAGAGAGCCTCGGAGCTATTCGCTAACTAGTTTGTAATCTCACCCTTCATGTCGACCACGGTGTGCTGCTGAGACGGCTCGATAAACGGATTGTCTTGTTGCTTGGTCTTGCCCATGGTATCTTCTATATCGGAAGTTTCCTGAAAATTTTAAACAGTTACGAAGATCGTTATATCACGCTACCGTGAGTTCGAATTTGATACAAGACACATCAGATTCGAACTTTGAACTATACTGACTGCGGCGATTTTACGTGAAATATCATTAAGTCCGTAATGAAGTTTGAAACCGATAAGAACATACTTTGCAATTATACAATTGATACACGAGTGTGTTTTCTTTTTTTTTATTGCGAAAATTGAACATTCCGTCATTTAGTAGACTCCGAAATATTTTATCTTCAGCTAGATCCGTCTATTCTCTATCGAGATCTCTCTCCCTATAATTCTTTGTGCGATTATCATATCTGTGGTGTGAAGTGGTGATCGTGGCGTAAGAGTTGCGCGTCTGCTTTCTGTGCCAAAGATACAGAGTCAAATCCACCCAGAACAAAATACCAAATTTTTAAATTGATCAGCACCTCTCGGTAGGCAATGGCGAACCCACCGAGAGTACCCTTTACCAAGACAGTCACCATACGGAGCATGCATGAAATGAGAGATGACAGTTTTCAGTCCGATGAAGGACCGATTTGAGAGAGAGAGAGAGAGAGAGAGAGAGAGAGAGAGATCATATCCGCGAGTTTCTCCAGCTCACAAAGATCACTTACGAAATGATAAGTTTTCTGATTGGTGTCCGTGACGTGGCCGTTGGCCGGTGTCGTCTGTTTGTTGTCTGTTTTTCTATTCCTGAGGATCTGTTCTTGCTTGGTGATCTGCTTGCCGATGCTGTCGATGCCGATGCCGCGGATGCCGGGGAAGGCCAGGTCACCGTGAGACGTGTAGGAGAGCCGCGAGGCGTGCGAGGTGTAGGACGAGTGGCGCGAGCCGAGATTCGCGTAGTACACCGGTACTACGATCGTGCCGTTCTCCTCGGACATCGGGGTGACCGCGTTCGAGTCGTCGGCGTAGGGCAGGTGCTCCTGGGCGTCCAGGTACGTTGACAGGACGAGGGGCTTCCGGTCGCCGCCCGGCGGTACGAAGCATCGGCCGCGGCCGTTGCGTATCGTGAACTGGTGGCTGCCACGGCTGCTGCGGCGTAGATTGAACGGTGAGCCGGGTAGGCTCAGGCTCGCCTGAAATTACAACAAAGCGGACCACCGCTTTTCTCTCTCTCTCTCCGTTCTCGGCCCTCTTTTCTGGCAGCCGAGCCGAGTCGAGGGCCAGCCGGAAAGGCGTCTGTGTCCCTCTCGGCGACGAAGTGATATTCCCTCAGGACGATCGTGACATTTCCCGCGAAATCGATCGCGACCTATCGCAACGCTCGACGGATCGTTTGAAGAGTTACGAGCTGTGATGCGTGAAGATTAGCGTTGTTTTTTTTTTCTTTTTTTAGCTGGTGTCGTTTGAAATTTTTGGCCATCGGCCGAGGTGAGCGCACAAAAGATGCTTTTGTTCAAAGGATTCAAAAGACTTATTTATTTAAATCAGTACGATGGGTAAGCCATCACGGCAGGTAACTCTTCGAACAAGCCGCTCTCTTCAACAATCCCGCTTCCCTACTTTAGCTAATTAGTTGCGAAACACGTTGATTGACAGAGCGATAATATAGATTGCCTACATGGTTGTTTTTCCAAGCGAACCGTAATTAATTCCTCCATTTGATACGCGCGACGTCGATCGTTCCTCGCAACTAATTAAAAGAGAAAAAGATTGATCGTTCAACGAGACTGGTCTCGATGAAACGTCTCACGGTGATCACGATTATTACGCGAAAGACGCGAGACGATCGATCACCAGTGGTGATCCGCGCTTGTCTCGACTCGGGAACGAAAATCCATGGAGGATGAACGGACGCGTCGTGATAAGACGGGCGATTCTTGAGACATCGTCTGCGAGAACTGCGAGTCGTAACGCGCGGGGCATTGACGAATGGCGTCTCGAAAGTGAACGCTGTGAGATCGTGATCGGGTCCTATGGTGCTATTTAGTGTACGTACGGTCGGTGCTGACAGACACACGTCGTGACACACGTACCTTCCGCAGGCTTTCCTGGTAGGCATAAGTAAACTGGCCATTAGCGGCGCGAGGGACCTTAAGAAAAAAACAAGAAAAGATATCTCCTACCAAACGGCTCGTAACGTGATCTAATGTGTACACCAACGAGGCACTCGAAATAGGTAATATGGAGTATCACAATACACTTGCAGAAGCACACATAACACAATTGTGAATGGAGAGGCGGAGTAAGAGAGAAGAAAGAAAAGTACGGTTATACAAGAGAATATTTTTTTGTTATTGTGTGTAGGGAGAGAAATTACGAATCTAGTAAAGAGATCTAGTAAATGTGTGTAGAGACACGAACCTCGGCGGTCACATCCGCGATTAATTTGCATTGATTACAGTGATACATAATTACACAGTAAAAAACATTTTGTGTTAAAATTGCGCCCTGTTAAAATTTTTCAACATCCAAGTGTTAATTTAAATTAATGTAATTTGTTATTTGAATTTGAGCTGAACTGATATTCAACATTTCTTACGGTTAAAATAACACGATTTATGGATAAATGAACACGGAAGGATCAATTTTTATCTAAAAGCTCAGCTCGACACAGATCAGAAAATAATTTTATGTTGAACCGTCAAAATAATTATGTCGGACGCTTGGAAGTATGATAAAATTGTTGCAAAAAGTTTTGACATCCTAGCAAGCAGCTTAAACATCCAATATAATTTTTTAATTTAACATAATTATTTTTAGGTCTGTATTTTAGTAAAATTGTTTTTTCCGTGTAACACGAAAACAATGTAATTTTGAAACGTAAATTTTTTAAGATAAATGAATGAAATATACATCTATATACATCTTATTATATATTATATTATATATACACTGAGAGTAAAAATTACTAAATTTTAATAAACATTTGTTTGAATACCTACAATGAAAATATTTATTAAATGTAAATAAATGTTGGTTTAGTATGCGAATCATTAATGAAATTTAATAATTATTTTTATATTGAATAAATATTTATGTACCGTAATAAATATTTCATTGCAAATATTCAAATAAATTTTTGTCTCATTGTCAGTGTAATGATATATTTATATAATACTTATGCAGTTATATATAATATTGTATTAAATTTATATTACTTTATTAAATTATATAATATATAAATAATATATTTATTGTTATTATATAAATATAGGATAAATAAAATAACAATAAATGTTAATTTCACTTTTAAAGAGATATATATCTTTTTTTTCAAATTGTGTCAAAGTATTATATCTTTTGTATTAATCTTTCACATAATATTTGTGTTACTTTCTAACGTATTTATCTTACATTAACACAAAAGTATAGCTGAACATGTAAATTGTTTAGGACATGTAAAATATGCTAAATTTAACACAAAATTTTTTGCTGTGTAGCATACTTGAGGAAAATGTTGTTTCCAATTTTTCACGTTACCTCTTAAGAAACTTGCTTGTGCGTTAGATAAAGAGAAATACAAGTAGAAAAATTAATCCATTAAAATTTTTTAAGTGTCAAGCAGTGTTCTCGAGCATCGATATTACGCAATTAGCCGATGTATTTCGTATCTCCGCTAACTATTTAATCGTATACTAAGCATATACTTCTCTGCATGCATGGCTCGGTAAAATAGGATTAGAATGTATATTCAGTATGCGCCGTGTCGGTTATACGGCCGAAATTCACTGTTCCGCGCGTTACTACGCGCAATCGCAGGATCGAGGCAACGATATTCGACACGTTGAAACTGCATTTACGATATAACTATATAGGGCGAATGATTAACGAGAGGGTGACAGGTTCTATGCGTAAAGCCACCTATCCAAAAGGGTCATGACATAATACGAGCAGTCGAGTTACGCAGCGAGTCCCAAAAAAGATTTATACGTGTAAAGCAGAGTTTCGACAGAGACTTGAAATTGACAGGTTCCACCGTCATAATATTCGATCAATATGATAATAGCAAAAAATTCAATCGTCAGAACGTGGAGATTAATTACGCGGGTGTGTGTGTGTAAGAACTTGAATCTTTTTGTACGCGTGCAGACAACGATCCAGGCCAAAAATTTATTGAAAAACCGTGACTCTCAAATCGGCAGACTTTTTTGGGACATCCTAAATTATACGCCAAGCATGCTATAGAGCGGCGGATGGGAAGGCTCGACTCGTCGCGACTTTTTCCTTTTTCTGTGTATTAAAGAGATGCCGAAAAGAAGAAAAGGTACGCCAGGTATTTGAATTCCGATTGCGCCTACATTTGCGTTTTCCTAGTTTAACGCAAATCAATTGGAAAAGATACATCCTGTCGGATGTATCTTGGCTTATCTACTCGATACCTGCGTACCAGCGGTAATAAGTCATTGTCAAGTTCGCCTAACCGCCCAGATTGCATTCGCCGTGATTCACTGACTTTGCCCTAATAACCTGAGAAGTTTCCCCGTTAGCGCGGCCAATAAATACAATACATCATTCGTGTCCTATATTCCGGAGAGCAGTGTGTGATCTCGGACTGGCAGGAGGCGACCGATATTCCGAATTGCAGCGATTTCAATTCGCAGACTACCGACGAGTCGAGTCAGATCGAATAGCCTCGCACAAGTTGCTCTCGTAGGAGCGAGGTCTGAGGGCGTGGGTGGGGGTGTGGGGGAGGAAAGGAGGATCGTGAGGTTGATAATAGGGCCAACACGGTATATTACGTCAAAACGACGCGTATGAGAAGGTCGATACGTATATATGTATATCGTACATCGTCCAGCCGGATACTTACGGCGCTGACTTTCCGCACTTTATTGGCAGCGCTGTGGTTGTTGTTGATCTGCTTGATGTGCCTCTGGTCGCCCACGGACTCGATCGAACGTATGCTCATCTTCTCCTTATTGTTGTCGTCGTTGCCCTTCTCCTGGCCGACGAACAGCTCGTAGCTGTGACACGAGAAATCCGACGGGGACTTGACGATCTGATCCGCAGCTTCCACGGCGGCGACCGCCGCTGCGGCCGCAGCTTCCCGCGCTGCAGCCTGCGCCTCGAGCTTGTTCTGCTTCGCTATCGCCGCTTCCTCGGCTTCCTGTTAACATTCGTCAATCGTGTCGGTTCTTCCGATTTAACTCTTTCGCCTAGGAATAATTAGCATCTGATTCACGTCTTACTAAAAGTCTTTAGGGTCGCTGATTATAAAACTATAATCAAAATTTTAAATAGGTCCAATGTGGCGGAACAAAATATACAATTTTCTTGGATTCGAATGAAACATTCCAGGGGTTTTTACAGATATTTCTCATCAGCTTTCAGCGATTACTTCTCTATGAATTTTTGAAGATTTGGCCACCCGGCACGAAAGGGTTAACCTATTCGCTCAGTCTTAGGCCAGTATTCATAGTCGATTCCTATTTCAAGATTATCTTATGTAATGTTTTAAGATGCTGATACGGCTTTCTGATTGGTTAATAGCGTCTTAAGATGATACTTAAGATGATCTTAAATATAAGAACGGACTATGAATACCGACCTTAGGTCCAATTTCGCGAATATATAGAAATAAATAATGAGCTTATTTTCTCAAGAAAGACTCTTCAGTCGATGAAGAGCTTCAGTTAGCGTTCTTCTCCTTCCAATAATCGACTCCAGTACCACTTACCCTCATAGCTTCTTCCTCGGCGGCCTCCTCCTCTTCGGCCTTCTTCTGCAACTCGTCGTACGACATCGCGACAATAGCGAGGATCAAGTTCACGAGATAGAAGGACCCGAGGAAGATGATAACGATGAAGAAGAGCATGTGCCACGGTCCGGCCGATCTTAGCACCAGTTGATACAGATTCTCCCAATAATCCTGAGTCATGAGACGAAAGGCGGAGAGCAATGCCCAACCGAAAGTGTCGAAGCTCGTGTAACCGTAATTCGGATTAGAGCCGAATCCTTGTAAACACGTGTACCCGGGAAGGCACTGCCTGTATATTCGGAGAATATCAATTTTTTCTGTGCTCCTCGCATCGATGTTCGCAAACATATATTATTTCTTGGCTGAATTCTTTTCCACTAACGTTGTCTCTTAATAGACGTTAATCTTAAATTCGCTTAAAGTTAATAGCATTATCATGAAAGCGAATTATCAACTTACCCCGCCCCCGACGAATTCCCGCATAAGGGTATATTTTTAGCCTCGTCCATGTACCAATTAGCTGTACGAGAGAAATAACGATTTAATAAATCGGACGATTTAATGATCGGAAATTAATTTTGAAAAAGATTTATATATTATATCTCCGTGAAGAAAGAACCAATTAGTAGATAGTTATCTCTCTTTATTTTATCTCGCATGGAGTCCTCTACAAATACAGCTTGTGTTTAAAGGTGCACTACTGAAATAATTGAGCCAATTATACTTTGAGGATCTCGGAAACGCTTTGTGAGAGGCAAAGAACGTCACAAAGAATCTGCAGGCCTATTCTGTAACTTTTAACGACAGCTTCGTTATCGTCATAATGCCGTTGCGTTTTTTTGTTTTGCCGTATATTATATCTGCGCAACGACGTTATAACGATAACGAAACTCGTTAAGAGTTATGGAATGAGCTCGCTGGCCTCTCAGGTGACATTCAGATCCATCTTTCCTTTTGCGCTACTTCAGGCTGGTGTGCTTTTGTTAAATTAATTTCGCGCAGAGCCGCGAGACTTACTTTCGTTTTTGTTGAATCGCGCCCAACTCTCGTGGGTGAGATTGCCCCAGGAGCCGTCGTCAGGAAAGTTCTTTATACACTTTTGCGTGAGGACCCCCATGTAAATCTGAAGGCCCATCAGCGCAAAGACGGAGAGGGAGAACATCGTCAGGATTATCACATCGCGCAGGTTCTTCACGGATTCTATCACAGCGCCGACAATGGTTTTCAGACCTAGACAACGAGAACAGTGTGTCAGTGGGTTTTGTTAGCGCCTGTAAAACGGGCGGCAACAGTCGCGGCAACCTGGAGAAGAGAGTAACCGATCGGCTTGTCGTGCGGAGAGAAGTGGCGGTTCGATTGAGGCAGACGTGTGGACAGAGTGCGAAATGAGTATCTCTTCCGGAAGATCCGATTAAAGAAATAAAATAAAATAAAATAAAAAGAAAATATGACTTCAAACGATGGACAGGAATATCGCGCGGTTTCATGGATAGCGACATGAAAATTTGTTTAATATCATATTCGTACGAGAGACTTGTTCCATGTGCAACTACGGCTTGCGAGATGAAAAACGGAACACGTAAAGGGATTATCAGAAGCATATTTTTCATGACAAATCATCTGCTACGCGCGATATACGATCAAATTTTCTCTGTCCCCATCCACGTTCGAAGCGGTTTCGTGCATCGAGTTCGATAGAAGTAGTGTCGCAGTCGGAGAAGGGGGGGGGGAATCAGCGGGAAAAGCGAAAATAGGGAGAAACGGGGTGGGAGCAAACCGAGAGTAAAGGGAGAATCGGATTCGTCGGGAGAAATATATCGGACGGTCGTATACTGTAAGAAATACCGGGATGACAAACGGAGGCGTTGATGCGAAGGGCGATACAAGCTGCATGGTGAAACGGAACTGTTGTCAGATGTGCGACGAGATATACAACAGCGAACGCGGCAAGTGTTGTCTAAAACCACTATGTGTTTTGCGTCTACGGCCACTTCTATACTATACTCTAAGCATACCTGGTACAATAGCGACAGTCTTCAAGGCTCGGAGGACTCGAAATGTCCTGAGAGCGGCAAGGTTGCCTAGATCTATGCCCATCGTCACATAACTGCAATACACCCGAACATCACACACATTACAGTGATACAAACAAAAAAAGTGAAACAAGTTTAGAGAAGATCGGGGCGGGGGTTAAACGTAGTTACGCAAACGGTTACTCGCTACTTTTCCTATTTCCTACCAAAAAATCTGCACGAACTGCAACGTGTACCGTAAGGTAGCTATTACTGCATGCACGATTCAATGTAACATGCCGCGTGTAACTTGCCACGGGATTCGAGGTTACTTCTCCAACGTATTTTTTCCAAACTACATTTACCGCTGTCAATCATTTTTCCCTTTTGAAAATAACGATTAAATTACTTTCAGCACGCGCCGTCATATGCATGTTTAATATGTATATCATTCTTTGTTTTTGAAAAAAAAAAACAATTTTTGAAAATTCTAGTTCTTTCACTTAAAAAATTGTAGTAAATTTTAGAGCTTGCTACAGTTTCTGACCTTTCAAAGTCAGATAAAATCTGTGATTCTTGTTTTCCGATATTGTTAACAAAATGAAACAAAGTAAGCAACTGTTTTGAAAAAAAAGTGTCGCTGTCCAAAATGCTACGAAAGATTGTTGAATCACGTGGCACGCGATTTCGGCTGTGTTACGAATCGCAGTCGAATACTCGTATATACTTTATCGAGTGAAACGTATACACGTATCGATCATCTATAAACAATTACTGAAGTAAGAATGTATGTATATAGATATGTACTAAACTACAACAATTAGTCAACTGACTTATCGACTCGACGTAAGAGTACTAATGTCTAATCAACGTATTACGAATGGCAATTAAAAACTCGTTGTTTAAGATCACTAAAAGAGACAAGAAATAATACTATCCCTATCTAGATGAACTAATTCAAGTACCTAGAATATATATATAAGTACACTTCAAGAGTGTGTATGCGTGTATGCACGTTCGTGTCTGCGTGAACTGTGAGGCATAATGAATAAAGATCATGTGTATATACACATACACAGATGATCTTATATATATACTCTCTAAACTCTTTGGAGTGGAATCCCACTCTAAAAGTGTGAAAATCCTGCCAGTCTTGATAAAGAGCGGCAGGATTTTCACACTTTTAGAGTGGAATTTTACTCTTTTAGATGAAATTCCACTGCAAAAATTTTAGAGAGTATATATATATGTATAATCGATGCTACGGAAGTCTTACGTTAGCGTACTCAACGGAACTAGCGGAGAAGTCTACTGTCATAACCTGGAAAGATCTAACTTGATACTAATTAACGTTTCGTGAATTAACTCTTCAGTATACGAACTTCCGCGGTTTAAAATTGCCAAGATTTTAATTACCGTGTTCCATTGTGCCGTTACACGATTTAGTAATCCGTATCTGTTCTCTCTGTTGAAAGCCAATTTGATTCGTTTATTTCGACACTGTTAAAATAATCTGCAAATAGTTTGTTTGTTTTTTTTTTTTTTTTTTTTTTGTAAAAGTCACTGAAAATCCCGGAAATCATTTTCCAGTTTTTGCAGGAGAGAAACGATAAAGGTGATACGATAAATTCTAGTCTTTATAGTAACGTTTCTTATCGCGAAGTCGACGTAGTTAGCACGATGTGCAATTTACAAAAAGATGAGAGCGATACTCGGGCACTTCTCTATTATTGGTATCCACAGAATCTTTTTCTCGACAAAATGGCGACGTTCCTTTTGCTCGCCATACTCATACCGTGTACTCCGTTTTTTTTATTTTTTTATTTTTTTCTTTCACTTTTTCTTCTTGCCTCTTTCTCTCTTTAAGAAGAATAAGTCTTAACTACTCACGCTAAAGTTATAACTACGAAGTCAAGCCAATTCCATGCATCTCTAAGATAGGTAAAAGGCTGCAGAATGAAACCCCTCGCCATCACCTTAACGGCGGACTCAAATGTGTAGATGCCCGTAAATATCACTCTGAAAACAACAAACACACCACTCAGCTTTTTAAATGCGTCTCATGTGATTGTCTCTACCGTCTAGCACGCTTGAAATCACGCGTGAACGTGATTATACTCTAGCGCAAAAAAAAAAAAAAACACCGCGATCATAACGTTACAACGTTGCGATCGTAAATCTCGTGTAATTATTTTCTATTCCTAATTGTTGTAAATATATATTCGCTATCGTATATTTGCATTGTGCAAAACTCACAGCACAGTAGGACTAATCTATCGATAAATTCAGGAACATGCGAATGGAGAAATTACACATTAATTAACACGATCACTCTTTCGCAATCTAAACTCGACAATAATTTCCGACGTATATCTTATTCCGACCTTAAAAACTATTGGCATCTATTTCTCTTGTATAGATCAACTACCAATGTACTCGTATATGTCGGGCACGGTGCACGCGAACGAATTATATTCACAACGCGAGAAACAATAAATAAATAAATAAATAAAAATAGCTTACCACACTCAGCGCAGTTTTTCAAGTGAAACACAAGAAATCCGATAAAAAAGAAAATAATGAAAATGAAGTTTTCGGTTTTTCATTACGTGATGCTGGCGTTTATCTCGCCGCTTATCTTAAAAAATTTACGGATTGTTCTCTCAAATGTTGAGACACTCTACGAAATGATATCCAGTAAATTTGCAGTACACTGTATGTTGAATCGTTCGCGCGATTGTTGCCCGTCGCCTAGTGCTACCTCTAGAGAGACTAGTACAAAACTTACCAACGGAATACAATTTATCACAGTCTCTACTCATATATTAGAGCTATAACATGTAGAACATTTCTTGAAGTAGCTATACAACACAGGTGATCACGCCGTAAGCCTTCGATGAGATATATATTTTTTTTTCTAACCGGACAAATATCGAAACTGTACTGTAAGGCGGTGAAAAAAGGCGAGCTCGATTTTTCGAAACTCAAAAATAAATAATCGACGACGATAAACGCATCTCCAGCTTCAGGTACGTGTCGGCAGACTAAACTATGTTTAATTCACTTAATGGCGAGCTTAAATGTGTATTATCCCAGTCAAAATTCTTGTACTTCTTAGAAAATAGGGACATTTTTGCCCGTTTATCTCTCTTTCGTATCACTTGCGTTTATAAAGAAATGCGACAATATTTATTTAAATTATTTCATTTCCTCAAATACCTCGAAAACTGAATCGATATTTGAAAAAGAAAAACGAAAAAGAAATAGATAAATTGAGTCTAATTAAACGATAATTAAGCATCATCGTTGAGATGAATAATATTAAAGGATAAACATAAATAATTGCATGATAATCGCTAGACTTTTCGTTGCAAATATTAAATAGTTAACAGCGTCAACGATATTGATTTTCTTCTATGTTCAAATATCTTCGCAAAGTTAAATTAAAGTTCTTTTTATATCAGTCACAAAAAAGAAACGAAATACAGTTTATATTTTGTAAGAAACAGTCGCAGAAAATCTTCAAAAACTATTTTACAGTTTAAAGATTCAAGAGAGTTGTTAACCAGCTGATTCTAAATGCTTTTTTTTTAGAACGATAAATTCTTTTTCGCAAAATTACTTCGTCACGTTTGCCGTCCAATTTAAAGTGGACATTTTAGTCTTATTGAGAAGTATATCGATTCACTTTAGTCTACGAAACCTTTAATTAGCGTCTCTTCAATAAATTCATTTCTAACGAGAGCTAAAAGAGTTTGGCTCTCCGCTCGTTATAAGTATTTGCTCATTCAGCTCATCGACGATAGAGTAACAATTCGCAAATGATGAAGGTGAAAGATACTCACTCGGTGGACTCGATGGTGGGCGTGGTGGGCATGATCATGAGTATACAGTTAACCAATATTGTAGTGATGATGAAGAGAGAAAAGAACTGGTGAACCAATATGTAGATGGCCACGCGCCGTATAGGGTTGAACGGGTCGAGCATCCACATCGCGTCCGTCGCTGAGAATCTGTATATATCCTTTCCCTTGCTAATGACGACGAAGGTCTACGGACAGATACATATTGCAAAATTCATTCAATCGAATATTACGAGCGAAGGTGTAGAAATATGTATTATACATGGATGGACGCTCGTTTAACCTTTATTTTACCGAAGGTATAGTCGGACACCCATTTCATTTGTGAAATAATTTTTTTTTACGTTCCAGTTACCCTAATGCCCTGAATTTTTACAAGTGAACCAAATTTTTTTTATCTAGTTTAATGTTTTGCAAAAACACTTTTTTATTTTACATAAATGATACATAATTTTTTATATTATAATATTTTATGTAATTAAAATACTATAGATGAGAAATAAATGAATGAAACATTTAGAAATGCAAAAAAGTATAAATTTTAACTTTTTCCATTGAATTGTTGTACAAAAAGCATATAGATACCCGAATATCCTTTCGGTACAAAAATAGGTATATAAAAAAAATAAATAAATAAAACCCGAACAATGAATAGTTGTCCCAAAAATATATTTTTGGCAAAAAAATTAAACTAGAAAAAACTCTAGTTCATTTGTGAAGTTTTAGGACGCTAGGGTCACTAGGACGTAAAAAAAGTTCCACAAATGAAATGGATATTCCTTCAGTAAAGTAAGGGTTAAAAAAATCGCTTTGTTCTCACGAATTCAATCGTATGCTTTAAAAGTATAGGTATAGAGACGTTAATAAAAATACGGCTTTCAATGGGAGATAATTATCTCGACTTAGATAGAAACAATATTTTCCGAATATAATAATATAGAAATAATATAAATTTAATAAAATCATATTAAAAAAATCGACTGCGAAAAAAATATTTTTTCAAGTGTATTCATGATTTCCAAATTTTACGCGGTTGTATATACTGAGAGAAATAACTACCAAACGTTTAATTAATTAATAATCAAATGAACTTTGCTAGTACCCAAACCATAATTACATTTAATGAACCGTTTAGTTATCAATTGTATAAAAACAATTGTTTGGTTAAGGCTACAGATTGTTTGATCAAAACAGCTACGTATTTTGTAATTATAACTATAAAATTCATTTAATCACTATAATTAAATAAACTTTGATCTATCCCACCAAATATTTCTCTCAGTGTAGTTGAATCATAAAAAAAGATCCTGATGTATGTATGTATATGGCTTTCAACGCACTATTACACCTGTGAAATAGTTGCACACAAGGCAATTGCGAACTTGAAAGGTAAAGTTTTGAAAATAGCTGCGCCGGATGCAGCCATAGTGTGCGCGACCGCTCGTTAGAACCCACTCTAGTACTCCGCATCTCGCGAAAACTCAATTCCTCTAAGAGAGTTAAACTAATTAGTGCGTCAATGCCTGGTACCCTTTGATTGTGGTAGAAGGTATCAATATCCTCGAGAGGTGTGGAGGCCAACTCGGGTGGAAATTCGTTGTGCAGTCGGACCGGGATCGGCGCTCCCTGCTCAAACATTGGATCCGGCTGAGGACCTTCGTCCTCGTCCTCGTCGTCATACCGTACCTGCGAACGAGATGCTCGTAAGATTTTATCCCGGCACGCCGTACCTCTTCGCCATAATCGTTATCACGGCGTTTCGCCTGAGCGTAAAAAAAAAATGATGCTCAGATCTTCGTGGAAAAAAAAGATATTATTGCAAAGTAATTAAAATACAAAAGATATACCTTTGTAATTCAAATTCTATCGAGAGAAAACAGAATTATTTGACTGAAACACATTCCTTTTATCGAAGCGAATATGTCAAGGATATATGATGCCGGTTTACGGGGGATATAAAAATTGACCTCGTCCGCTTGTCATGCGTTAAATTTTATAAAAATTCTTTTTAAAGCGTTTCCACATTATTTTCACGTGTCTCGTGTGTGGGGGAAAAAAAATCGAATTGGGCCGTCGCATATATCGCATTTCATATTCGAACGGTGAAAAGTAAAAATAATTGAGCAATCGATGATTATAAATATTTCCAAAATATCGATTTCTTCGACCGTAAATTAAACGGACAATGAGTCCCGTTCGGCTGCATGCGCAATTGCGTTCCCACATTCGACGGTAACGTGCCACGCAGAATGTACAGAATGCAATGCAAAATTAATTTTCAAATATTTCAGTAATTCTTCATTACCCGTGACGCAAGAACATCATAAATAATTCAACGGAAGTGTAATGAAAATGCAATACAATAAGTTATTACGAATATGACTCTGATAGTTTTTATTCCCTCGAGTATTACGTAAATGCATTCTGGTACAATTATATATGTGTAGTTTTCATACAAAGTATAAGTGATTTAACCAGTAATTGTTTACCGAACGTTGTCGATCAGTAATTTCATTGACTCACGTGCAATCTTTTATGTTTCACGTTCCAATACGATTTTTTTTTTATTTTTTTTATTGCAAAACATTCCACGCGAGATTTTTTCCGCGAAAGAGTGACGTTGAAATATACATTTACGAGCGCCCTGTAGTACCGCTGGAAATATAAACTTGACCGTATAGAAGGACGGAAACCATATGGCGTCGCGCGTTCGGCTCTCGCGTATGCGGAACGCGAACGTGAAATATTCAGCGCCGTCGTATGAATATTCGAACAAATCGCTCCTTTGGAAATATTCATCCGCGTACTTTTCTAAGTGCACCAGTTATTCATAACCCGCTTTTAGATGAGCTCGATGCGTTACACCGCATCGTCGTCGCCTGTGCATCACAAAAACAGAATATGTCGGTACTATTAAGCGTATTGCGTGCGAATTGTCGCGCGTGTGTTCCGAGCGTGAAAGAAATCTCAGTTTTTCTCAGAACGGCCAGATGTAGCCCCGGCGCAAGCAGACTTACTGAATCCCGCGTGAATTCGCTGATAAAACTGCGAAAACTGAGAAAATCGTCATTAACGTTGATTGCTGCATTTATATTTCAGCTGATAGCTTGCCGCAATAAGATTTCATTGTGAAAAAGAGAGGCATGGTGCCACAGTACGTATTTCACGCTTGCAAATTGCGGTCGGTGCTAAAAACGGGTCGTGAACATACGAACCTGAAGAAGGTCCACGCGATCTGCTCGACTTTGGCCCCTCCTACGGCTCGAATTTCTGGCGAGTCTTAATTAGTTATGCTATTCCTAGTTTTTTTTTTTTTTTTTCTTCTATATGCCGACTCTCGACTGATACTAAGTTTGCCTAACGCTCTAGACACATTAGCTCTATTCTAGCTCTCTATCCGATCCCCCGCCGTGGCGGGGCACGCTAACCAGTGATCTTCATCTATTCAGGGCACAGTCGCGCACAAATTGATATAAAAGCGAATGCATGGCAAATAAACGTCTCCGACCGAAATAAAGCGCTCGGCTGTATCTCTCCCCGTGGGCCCCGTGGGTGACGTCGTTTTCGTACTCTACGTTTTACGCGCTTATGTAAATTTATGCGCGGCGGAGTTTAAGACCTTAACCGCTAAACGATCCGATCCGGGCGCCGACGCACGCGGTTCACTTCGCGAAAGTGGTCGCGAAAACGATTTCCTTCCGAAAATCCCGCGGACGACGGACGCGAGATGGATCCGTGTACGATCGATCTCGCGGTGCGGTGATGTGTCTCGTTAATGCGGTCCCCCTTTTGAAATTATTATATACAATGTCAGACATTTTTCGGCAAGTGTCATCCTACACCTAAGTAAAAGGCTACTCTAGTAGGCTCCGTGTAACGGTCTAGATGACTAAGGTCTAAGGTTGCGCAAGCCAAGTACAGTGTCCGCCGAGCACTGCGCGCGAAAGCTCTAAAACACGTGCTCGTGCGTGCCGAAAGTTTCGAAACTCGTGGTCGAATCCCGCGGGAGGCCCGCGAAGCTGGTGAGCCCGCGAACCCCCTCGTCCCTCCCCTCGTACTGCACATACCGTGCTCGCTATCGGATTCGATCACGAGATGAAGAAGCGCTACAAGCATAGTGCGCGAGAAACGCCGGGTGAATATCGAGCTCACTCGCTCGTTTTCCAGCGCGCGAACTTGACTTTCATCGGGTGTATATTTCACCGGGGACAATAACAAACACGCCGTGCAGGCGCCGACGGGGATTAAGATTGTTTCGAGCTGTCTGCGATCCGCCAGAAACGGCGAAGTTTCTCTCTCTCCTCGTGGAGAACTTCCTATTATCGCGTATCCAACCGTAAATCAATACGATTCCGGAGGACGCGCCGCGTACCCGTGTAGAAATTTATTAAAGATGATATCTTACGTAACATGAGGCCTCGATCATTATTTATAAAGTAATAGTAATAAATGCCACAAGAAAGGTTTCCTTATTTTTATCCAAAGAGGCCCTTATCAGTACTTAATAAGGAGGAATTTTAACATCATAAATATTTATTTATTAAGGTTAACTTATAAAGACAGGAAAACGACCGGGAAAGAAATTTTTATGTATAATTATATATGAAACATGTCCATATATTAATATATGTATTTATATATAAATGGATATATAATTATATAGTGTCATATATAAAAGAATATATAATTGGACATATGTAATTATATATGATGGATATAATTATATAAATATATGATTATATAATTATATATTATATAATTATATATTATATATTATATATTATATATTGTATATTATATATTATATGTATAATTACATATTATTATAATTATGTATGATTATATATAAAAAATTTTTTCCCGGGTATTTATGAATGATATCGCACGTAAGAAAAATGAGTATTCAATAAGTTCTTGTTGCGTAAGAAGGACTCGTTATTTAAATCTCGTTTTATAATGAGGTCTATATTTAATTACTTAAAATAGAAAGCAATAAAAATCTGACTTTTTTTTCATTTTCTTTTCTTTCCATTCTAAGGGCCTCGCGAACAATTTGTTACATGCCATAAAAGGCCTAGGTTTATATTCATAGTTCAACCGATCGGGTTCTTATTAGAATCTTACCAACATTTCTACACGGGAATTATCATGGCTGTGCGCGACTCGCGCACTTTGCTTCGAGGCAGCTGCGACCGTGCGCGCTGATTGATCAAAAACTATATATATTAAAAAAAACGGGATAGAAAGAAAGTCAGCGTAAGCGTTGCGCTTATGGCATACGATCTGTGTAAGCGTTTACCAGGCGACTGCGACCTCCGCTCGAAATATTTATGCCGTATGTTACTGCGCATCTCCGTATTGCCACTTCGTGGAGCGTCTCTTGACGGGTTGGGAACTTCTTAAGACCGCGCGCTCTCGTATATCTCTCGCAAGAAATTACGTGTTTTAAATTATTGCCCGGAGGCAAATATGCGCGAGTTCGGTGCGCTCGGAGCGGTCTTCGAAATTGGGTCATGTTAGGTTCGATGCATCCCCTGAATCATTGCGCGATCGAGTCTGGGATTAATTGTGATGGTTTCAATAAAACGTTGATTCTCGCCTGTTGCGAAAGAATTGCGAGATATAGACATGTATACAGGATGTAACTAAAAGGTAACAAACTGAGCTTTTCACGTCAAACACGTGTAAAAAAAAAAGTTCATTTAAGTGAATTTGTGGACATATGTTCATATGAACTCTTTTTTTATGTCAGTGTGTACTCGAAGTTTGTTATTTTATTTTAATTATATTCTATATAAATAATGAATTATATTACCCAATATGGCCTACTTGCTGTTTCTAAGTAATTGCATGATAAATTGAATAAATAACGCTAATATATCGTACAGGCTGTCAACGTGACTTGTTTGCAACAGTTGACTGTTTAGTTTGTGTTGATTGTGAAATCAAAGGTTGTTGATAGTGAAATCAAAGGTAGAACTTTCTTGACTATGTTTCTCACGATCTAATATTTCGTAGAAAAATTAATGCTTTCTGTAACTATCAAGCGGTGATTATTAGCCGCGTATCCGCGGTTTACATGATTGTAGCTTTATATTTATACTTCATAACGCTGTGTTTAATTTATATTTTCGTCATAGCATTCCAGCTGTTTATAGTCAACGAAAGAAAGGTAAAATCTTTGTAAGGTAGAATCAATATGACCCAGATCAATAATGAGCAAACACATATCGATTATAATGTTTTTTTCAGTACTTTTCTTACTTTTTAGATCATAAATTTTTATTCACTTACTGACCTCCGATTCATAATGGTTTTAAGGAGAAAAAAAATTAAGATAAGTCAATTATTTACTTAATTGTTAATGAAACTACCTCTTATATGTTAATAAATATGTTAATAAGCTTGTTGTAAAATTTGTAAATGTAACGTTAAATTACTTTATTATTTATTTTTCTAACATCTTTCGTGAAAAGAGAGGAAATAATATAATTAGGCCATATTGAGTAACATATGTACCCAATGCGATCCAAACCATCCTTTTTCTAAAAATCTTCACCGCATCCACATAAATATTTGAAACTGTCTAATATTTTTAATTAATGTTTAGAAATATTTCCTACTGTGAATCAGTTTTTAATTTTAGACTCGGCAAAAAATTAGAACAAAATCACGAAGCTTAAGTAGGCCATATGAGATACTGTTACCTTATACGTTACTCGATACACTCGACTAATTACACATCTCTCTCGGTTACTTCTTGCGTTCGCGGTAACCGAGGAGGGCTCCACATCGCGCGATTCTCTCGTTACAATTGATCCCAGGCTCTCTTCTGCAAGCGTATCACGAGGCGCTCTCTCGCAGCACGGAGATTCTCGAAAGCAACAAATATTTCGAGGAAAAGCCGCGCGTTAAAGCGTATAAGCACAGCTCGCTTTTGATCGTAAGACGTCAAGACACTTGCCAAGGAACGTGTGTATTCGTGTGTTTGCAAACAATCAAGGGGCAATATACAGAAGCACGCTGCCTTGTATCGTGTGTGTATGTGTATGTGTACGTGTGCGTATGAAAATCATGAGATTTTATCGTATTCTTAGCCACGATGTAATATCCAAGAGGGAGGGGGGGGGGAATAATTCGCGGGCGCGATAAGAAAGGTACACTCGACATTGAGATATCACGGAGGCGAATCGCGCGCGTATCCCGCTAAGAATAGTCCTCGAATTAATTAATCACAACGTTTCGAATTCAATGCCTCGCGAATTAAACTTGCACATCTTTCGTATCCGGTCGATGTATCGATTCGGGATGATGACGCTCGGGAATCAATATACACCGTGGCACGTCAGAAAACCAGGGATTGAAACCTTCGCGACTCGCGTCGAAAGCTCCGGCGAGCGCGGATTCTCTTTGAAGCAATCGCGAGAAAGAATCCGATGTAAGAGGGAGATTGTCGCGAACGATTTATTGGAACAAAAGTATTGCTGGAATAACTTGCGGAAAAATAGCGTCTTGGAAAAAAAAACAATATACTTTTCTATTTTACTTTACGTAATTCCAAAGTAATAGTAATAAATGGCACATATAAAATTCTCCGGGAGGAAAAATACTCAAATATCGAAGAATGAACTAATAAAATTAAAACAATCCGTACACTGGGGGGAAAAAAGCTGTTAGCTTAACTTGAATTTTTCAACCGAATTAAATTTCTTTAGCTTTAATATTTATGTTTTTAAATTAAATACATAATAAACGCTCAGACTGAAGTTCACGTATTTCATGCATTTAAATTAAATGTAATGATAATATAATAATGAAGTAAAATTGGCTGTGTAAGAGTGAGGCTTCGAGCGTTGCTGGTGGGAGGGTGGTGGAATCGTTCGCAACTGTTACCGAAAATATCGATTCTTCTTCGACATTTGCGATGAAAAGTTCATTATTCTCGTTTTCAATCCCTGCAAAAAGTGTGAGCAAGTATTGTAACGTATGTGCGGCGTTGGGCAGTGAGTGAGTGACGCGTGTCTGGCCGATCGATCGGCCAAATGCTGCCGAGTGAGGAAAAATCGTGAGATCGTGTGCGTGTCTGTTTGCGCACGTGTTCACAGTGTGCATGTGCGTGTAATGTATAATATGTGTTTTTATATATATACGTATATGCCGGCGTATATGACGTGTACGTGTGCACGTGTGTATGTTAGTAAGGTAGAAGAGTCGGATGTGAGATAGAGAGAGCGGTATTACTTAGCGTGACGTAACGTCTTACTTCTTTTTTCTTTTTCTTCCGTCCAAAACCTCCCTGAAATTGGAGAAATGGAGAAACAGTCGTTACACACAGAGATACAGAGAATACGAATGGGGGGGGGGATATCGGTGAATGAACAGAGTAGAAAAAAAAAAATGCCAATATGCAATAACAGGGGGATGGGGCGCGAGAGGGTAAATCAGTCCGCAGGGAAGGGTAACAGCTGAATCGGGAGCGAGAGTTTAAAAAAGAGAGATAGAAAGAAAGAGAGAGAGAGAGAGAGATTCAAAGGATAGACGGCAAGGTAGGGAGGAGAAGAGACACAATGTTACATCAAGACATAGACATACGACAGGAGATACACAGGATCAGGCAAGCCGGGAAGAGGGTTTCCAAGCACATCAAGCTTGATCGGGACTGGATTAACCGTCGGAAAAACACGGCTCGTCCGGGAGCTCGGAGATACTTTTCACAGAGAATTATAGCCCGTATCGTTATCGACCATTTCAGGATTTTCTAAGAAATTTTGCTGTGTATAGACCGTAAAAAACGTGAACATCTTTAAACGTTTGACTATAGCTTCTGCCAGTTAATAGGGGAGCGTAATGTAACTGTCTAAATATGCTGGTTGATTCATAAATTTTGCGATACATTTTTAAAAATAGCAGGCAAAAATAGTAGGCCGATGCATTTTTAGATTTTTAAGATTTCCATATTGCAGAAAAAAAAAGAGAGACGATCGATGTGGTAATCCAGTCTTGATCTTGCTTCTCTCTCGTTCTCTCCTTGACCTTTCATCGCTAGAGTATAATACAAGGAGGCAATAAAAGGAGAGGATTTGCTCCTCTTGCGAAAGTAATTTTCAAACAGCGCGATCAATGTTGAACGATAGACGACGCGGAGGAGGAGGAGGTGGTAGGTTAATAAATAAATCCTCTCCTTTTATCGGCGTTGCTGTTATAATCGTGGGGCAAATTAGGAGCGCTAATTATAAGGATGTAAGGGATTCATTCGTTGGATTTACATTAATACGCTCCTCCGTGATAATCATCTCTCATCGCGTGGCACTCGCGCGTTATTCATTAAACGCGAGTGCGACGAGGTGAAAGAGAGGAGTGGAGGTAGCTACGACACATGAACAATATCCACGCACATATATAATAAATGTATATATGTATGTATATATACATATATATATATATTTATATATATATATTTATATATTTATATATATATTTATATATATAAGTATATGTATATAAGTAGGCACAGAGAGATAAGTGGCACTGCAGACATCGAGCTTCGTACGTGACAGATCTTTCGTAACACACACAATACATTACTCGACGACAGATATATGTATGTATAATATGTATATATAAAGAAATAGGTTCAAACAGTCGTCGGTAGAGAGAGATAGTTACATCCTCACTACGTTAGCGATAGATCAAGCAAACAATCAAGGGGGGGGGGCACGGTCGAATGAATCAGGAGAAACAGGTGTAACAACAGATAATAACGGGTTGCAATTTACACGTGTGTGTAAGAGAAGAACGGGAGAGAACAAAGGTTTCGCATACGGGGGCGCTACAGGCATAGGAAAGTCAACGACAAGGCAGCTCATACTTAAGATCAATCAATAAAAGAATCTGCACTTTCCACTGAAACATCTCTATTAAACGGTCTTTTAGAGAAACGGAAGTATTTTCAAGTTGAATTTGCTGCGATTCAAAATGCTTTAAATATTGATTTACATCTTGAATTTCGTTGTTCGTTTATTCAAGCAAATTGAATTTTTATATCAAATGCATTTCACAAATGTTGCGTCACTTTGGATGTTTTCGAAATCGTATTTTTGTTTCACATATTCCATTTGTCCTCTATTTATTTTGTTTTGATTACTTTATTAATTAAAAATGTGTGTTCGCGAAAAAAACGTTTTAAACGAAGAAATTTTGCACAAAAAGAAATGCGTAAACAGAGTCTCAAGTATGAGTAGCATTTAATGTGAAACTCTCTAGCGCATTACAAAAGCGCCTGTGGGCGCAATGGCTTTAACCATCGGTTAAAGAAACGAATCTTCGTCGAAAGCTCTAAGATGATCTGTTGTGCAACAGGATTTTCAAATGAAACGAACGTTAAATCTCTTTGTTTTTTCCGTAAAAGGCTTGTCAATTTTTATTGTTACACTGTTGCTTCTCTCGCATGAACGTATGTACACGTGAATATGTACAAAGAAAGGGATAGTTACACGGGAAAATTAATTAATTGATCGCACAATCGAGCCTGGCGGGAAAATTAGCAGCGTCAGATAAATATACCCGCTAGCGTTAATCAATGTATATGACTAACTGAAAAATTATACAAACGGATAACAACAAACTCGAAAGTAGCGATATACGAGTTTGGAGAACAACAAGCGTATGTACAACGAACATTAATGCAAAGCAAATATTCTCTGGAATTACCACAACTGTGATCTTTTCTTTACAGTTTGAAATGATGTCTCTTCGAGACATTTCGTGGAGCAATTCAGAAGAATCGGAATCGCCTGAACGCGATCGTCACGGGGAACGACCGCGTAATTTATTTGGCGCTACTTGAGGGGTGTCCTACGAAGTACGCATGTATGACTAATTGTGTGTCGATGTAGTTGATGCGCGAAGAAAATTAGAAATTATAGAATAGAGATACGCGATCGTGTGACGAGAGCACGTAAACCGTCGCGTTCATACCTCGCCTTCCGCTCTTCTCTGCTGAAGCTCCTTCTGCCTAGCCTCTTCCTCGGCGATGCGAGACTCGATCGCTGCCAGGGACTCCCGCGTGAACGGACGGAACAAACTTCTTTCTTCCTCTGATATAGAGTCAGAATCTTCGGACATTGTCTAGGCTGCGCACAGCTGAGCCACCTTCCTGCGAGTGCGAACCGCGATCAGTGATTGAACGATGTAACGTAGCTACACGCTACTGACGCAAAAAATGTTTGCCTACTTTTTCTTAATTAAGTGATGGGAATTTTGAGGAAGAGTGAATTTCAATCTTTCTTCGCGATCTTCTAGATGTTGAATTTAATAATAATCTTGATAGTTAAAAATATTCTACATTTATGTATAAAGAGAACGTAGTAGAATTTGAACAGAAAGAAGAGATACAAACAAAACTCTGAATGTGCGAATACTTTTGAGCGATAGTGTGGGTGAGAGAAAATGAAGAGAGAGAGAGTAAGAGAGAAAAAAAATACTCGAAAGAAAGAATTAAAAATTATATAGATAACGTTCCAACCACGTTGAAACTATCGGTTCTCGTCCGATCACTGAATAAAAAAGCGATAGACCAACGTAAATCAAAATCGTCATATCTGAGGTAACACATTCGAAGCTTCATTTCGTAAATTAATGAACGATGACAACACCGTGAAATCCGCGGGAGCTATCAGGGGAGATAGTAGATTATAAACATTGGTAAAAAAAATCGATTTTTTTACATTTCCTTAAAGTGTTAATTCTTAAAATATTAATTGTCTGGAATGTGCACTGAGAAAAAAATTTGTTAACTTGATTAAATTTCTCGAGTTCAAGTATTTATTTAAGTTTAAATGTATATGTATAATTAAATGTATATAAATGTTAAAGTGAAGTTTAAATATTTTTTGTATTTAAGTTAAATACATAAATAAACTAAAAAAAAACTTCATTGAGTTGAAAAATTTAGTCAATTTTTTTTCTCGCTATATAGATCAAGTTTTATTCAAGGCAGTTTAATAATACTTTGATGCTAACAAGCATCTTTGAAACACTTTAAGGAATTTATCGCGAAAAATAAATTTAGATCCAAATTCAAAAATTTATTGCGAGAAATTTTAAAGATATTTGTTAACATCAAAGTATTTTTAAATTGTTTGTCACGATAACTCAGAAACTATTCAATTGATTTGGCCGAATTTTTACATTATTTTCTTTGTTATACTTATTTTTTAATAACAAAAAGTAATTAACATTTTTAAGCAAAAATCGCGTTGTTTTAAATAATTACAATTTTTTCTTAAAAATTGATAAATCCAAGCTCTGTATGACAAGAGATTTGAGTTTCTTCTTTAAGTTTCTTAAATCACTTTTGCTTTCATTTTATGAAACATTTAATGAAATATTACGATATGATGATTATTGCAAAGAACGTTTTAATAACATGTAAGCATGATCTGCGCTGGTAGCTGCTGCAGCTATTATTCATATAATAAATATGCAACAAGAAATTGCTTAAAATATAGATAAAAGTACATAATCTTTAATAAAGAAGATCTTATTTGCTAATTCGTTACTTTTTTCTCAAAAAAAAAGTTTCTGTAAAAAAAATAGCTATTTTTAATCTTTTAAGCTACTATCTCCCCTTAAATAATTACGAGGACAATAAAGTAAGATTGACGTAAATAAGCAAGATAAATAACGAAGAGACGACAAAAGCGGGGGTGTTTTATCCATCGGTAGATTGGACCCGGACTCACTTTTGATCGGTGCTAACAGTTCCTGAAGTGTGGTGTGCGCGTGTCCCACGACGCGGGGGGGTAGTAAAGTTGCTGCTGCGGCTGACGTGGACAACGGGTCCGGTGCTGAAAGCGGCGCGACTTGCCGGCTACCGGCCGGTTCCTGGGCGTCGTCGATTCCGGGCGCGTCGTGCCGATGATGCGGTCACACGACGCCGTTACGTACGGTCGGACGGATAAGGGCGCTCCGTGCAGCACGTCGATTGCCGATCTGCCGCTGCTCTTGCTCTCCCTCTTCTTGTCGATCGCCGTCACGCGAGTACTGCTGCTGCTGTTGCTGCTGCTGCTGCTGCTGCTACTGCTGCTAATGTCGTTGCAGTCGCTGATGCTACCGCTACTTCTAGTTTTGTTCCTGTTGCGGATGCTGCTCTTGCTGCTGCTGCTGCTGCTGCTGCTGCTGCTACCTGAATCTCGTTCCAACGAAATGGCGACGAGAAATGACGAACGCGCTGCGGCAGTGCGTGCTATGTCGGGGACCGTCCAACGCGAACCAAGATTTTTCATGTCCGACCTAAGAGGAGTCGAGAGCAAGCGCTGCGTTGCGATAAGACCGAAGATATCGTAATCCCGATGTTGTCGGAAGAGAGCGCAAATGTAACAAATAGCTAGTTGATTTCGTGGAATGACATTATATCGCTATTAGCATTAATTTGTATTTTTCTTTTTTCTCGACATTTTCTACACAGTACACAAATTGCGAAAGTTCAATGGCGACAGAAACGAATTTAAGGTCATACGTTCAAGCTGACGTAAGTCTTGATTATAGAAACGTGACTAGCATTTCTTTCTGATATTTCAATTAGTATTTCTCGGAATATCGCGGAAGTCATTAGTAGGTAACGTCGCCGAATAAGAGAGCTACTCTTGCAAATGGGCTATCAAGGTCTTCAGGAAATGCATACTCACGTGTAAATGAAGCGACGGGTGCGATCAATCCGTTATCCGAAATAACATAGTCTAGTCTTCGAGTCGGTCGATTTTTGTCTGCAACAAAAACAGAGAAGCCTGATGAACACGCCGAAATCATCTCTCTAATTTGGTAGCGCACATAAAGAGAAGTTTGAGCGTAATACGGGACCTGCACGGTCAATAATGCTGCCAGTACCAACAAATACTGACAGTATTATTGATCGTATGAGGTTAATATTGATAGATTCATGTATGATGGAATATTGACGATAATCCGGATTTTGCAATTTTCGCTGTACAGTAGGGATATTAACAATAGAGGAGAAGGGGATAATATGGCATTTTCATTTTATGGAATAATTTTGTTAATAGTTAATATTCTAGATTGAAACTTGAACGATTATATTCTTCAAAGTGTGGTTCAACACATTTTAAACTCAAGGTAATGATTTCATTTCAAATGTTTATTACTTGGGACATAATTTATAAAAATGTGACACACTCTCTGATCGGTGGATGATGAAAAGTGATGGTAATATTACTAGTCCAAAAATAAATTTTTAAAAAATACACAGTGTTTTGTTACAAAAGTTATATATTTTTAATTTTCCACCGTTTAGAATTTTTTTTATTTTCTTGCATTGCAGAAACACACGCGGTTAGATATATCATTTTATTTTTGTTTAACATTAAACAACAAAGATAAAATAATATCTCTAGTGTTTCTGAACCCAACCCTTTAGAGTGACAATCAATTTATCGAAAAAAATATTTTGATATGAAAATTTCGCTGAAAAAGCCATATTAACAAAATCCCATATTATTGTTTAACTTCGCGTAACTCGAAATGTGTACAGCCGAATGAAAAGCTGAATAACAAAAAAAAAAAACATTCGAGTGTACATACATTTGTGTGATAATACGCTAAGTACAAAAATAATAAAAAAGTATGTGTAATCAAGCGGTAAAATGCACCTTGATAAAGTTTCGAAAAATGCATTGTAACAATTGTCAATTATTGTGTATTGGCATATTAGCTCCACTAAAAACGACAGGCTATTAAACAAATAATTCCATAAACACTTTTTAGAATTTGTCGCCTAATAGCGGAGATAATAGAGGTAGCCATAATACCCTCTTTTCTTCTAATATTGAGTATATGAAGACGATGCGTCAGTATTTCCATCGGTATAACTCCACAATCATGAATAACTAGAGGAATAATCTTAGCCTGTAACATATATTAGTGCACACTGTCAGTATTACTGATTCAATGTTAATGATCAGTATTACTGATCGTGTATGGTAATAAAATATTGTTGAAAAATGAGAATTTTCAACAATTTTATAATATTTGATTAAAAATATTTCTTTTATAGCGGAACTCGCGATATAACGCGAGCACTGTCGCAATTTATTAACAGAATCTTACTAATTACGTCGACACTTGATATCTACGTTCACGAATAAGACCTTCCCTCGCGCTGATGCCATAAAGGCTCGTATTTCCGGCGCAGAAGCTTAATCTCCCGGTAAGGAGAAGCGTGTATCGATCTCTCTCCTCTTCAGGTCGGTTTTTGCGATTGGGACGCGAATCGCGAAAGATAAACACGTACAGTTGATAGACGATCGCGTTTGCGGAGGTTCGCGCAGCGCGACGGGAAGGGAATTTCGCGCGGATCCGTGCCGGCACCCCTACACACAGGCGGAAAGGTGTCGGTGGTCTTTGACCGAGTTTCGCGCGGTCGATCATATTCCGCCGAAACTCGGTCACATGCGCTTATGCATCGGCGGCGGCGCGGCACGGAGCGCCCGGCCCGGCGATACGCAGCGTAGGAAAAGTAAGAGTGAAGGGCTGTTGTTCGCCAGTGGGACACGCACATGCAGAAAGGTCGGCCGGTACCACGTCCGAGTTCGACACACGCGGAAGTACCTCGCCGATATTTACGGCATGGCTGTACTATTCTTTCTGTTGACTTTCTCGGCGATCTTGTTTCGCTCTCGGAGCTTTTGTTTTGTTAAAACGGAAAAAGCAGATTCCACGTGTTCGTAACACCTCGGGAAAGTGAGGATTTAAGAGCGACGATTACATGGTATAATCATCGTTTTCTCCTTCTCGTTTGTTTCGCAATGTATTTAGTATTTATTAAGGTCGGTATTCATAGTCATTTTTTATTTCGAGATGTTTTAAGATGCTAATAGCTCTGCGCTCTTGGTTTATGACGTTTTAAAGCGGTGCTTAAGATGCTCTTAAATAAGTCTATCTAATAAATATAAAGTATAAAAACCGACTATGAATTAAAGATGCGCGAATCGAAATCTTTTAACTGAATCGAATCAAATCGAATCGAATTATTGATGTATAATACTTAATATATGATATAATTTTAATTAACAGTGTTATTAAATGAAATGTTAATACAGAATAATATATAGTAAACATAATTATAAAGATTATAACTACTGTATAATAATACTATAATTATTAAATTGGATATTAATATATTAATTAATATACCGTAAGAAAAGTAATATCACTATGTGATATAAAATCATTTTAAATATGATTTTATAAAATTATCAATAAATGATTCGTATTCGAATCTCACAATAAGAATGCATTTTTACACAGAAAATATTATTATTAAATCAACAATGCATTGTTTTATATATAAACAAGAATATAAAATCTTCTTGGAAGAATTTATAACCTTAAACAGACATAATTTTGCTTACATAAAGAAAATTCTTTTCTTCGTGTAAGCAAATTATGTCTGTTTAAGATTATAAATTCTACTAGGAAAATTTTATATTCTTGCTTATATATGAAACAATGAATTGTTAATTTGATACTAATTTTTTCTGTGTATTATATTCGAGAGTTCAATGTTCGTATTCGAATAGTTCGCGCATTTTTTTTACACGGACAAAAAGTTTTGCTAAAAGTATTTACACATTTAGTTGGATACAGATCTAAAAATAATTTTGTTAGGCCATCAAAATAATATGTTGGACTCTCAAATCGAAATTTTAGAATGTTAAAATTTTTTGCAGCGTTCTTGAACATGCGTCACTGTTATCTTAATGGTCCAATAAAATTCTTTTCAGATCTGTGTTCAGCTAAATGTTTAGACACTTCAACAAAATCTTTTTTTTTCGTATACGAATACCGGCTTGAGAGAAGAAATTCAAATTTTTAGTGAACTGTTATTTACAGGATTTTGAAACTGCCAAGAGAATACGGTATATTAGAAATATTTATAACGTAAACGCAATCTTTCTCGCTAATTGTTTAAGTAACAAATTTTCCGAATAGTCAGACTTTTTTTTTATTAAAGGAGAAATCGCGATCATTCATAAAATCAGGAGTTGCTCGAATTCGCTCTTTCACGAGGCTCGCGATAGTAATCTCCATTGTTATATTTCCTACTTACTATGTGGAACATTTTCGTTGCAAGGCAGTATATTTTCAGTATTTGCATAGTCCGACCTACTTAAGTGCACCAACCCTTACGCTTTCATTGGCCGACGTGCATGCAGTAATATGGAGAAATGTAACAGCGACGGATATTACGTAACTAATCATCGAAAGTAGTTAAGTTAATTAAATGGTTAAATCTGCGTGCATCTTAATTTTTATTCGTACACTAGAGTTTTCACACAAAACGGACGCGCAACTATTATCGCTTTCATAAATCTTGACGGAAAGATTTAATAGCAAAGTTTCGCATCTAGACAATGGATGCGCAATTTCAACTTGGTTATTAATCCAATTACTACGAGAGTGAATATAAATCAAAAGGTATTTCCTATTCGTCTCGTTAAATTAATGTCACATTCGACTATCTCGGCTAATGATATCGCGCTGTACTGCAAGAATCGCAGAAGTGGAACGAGCTATACCTTCTGCCTACGACAAAAAAAAAAAGAAGAAAATAACTGATAGAGTCGCACAGAGCACGACTTTCGTTCCAATATTCTCGTTACTAATTAGACATTTATACATGCACGTAGCGGCAAGAGCAATTACGTTACTTTCAATACGCGCGCGCGTGTCGCTTTATATTATTCAGCTGTCCAGTGTGGTTTTTCCGTTTGCGGAGGAAATCGATGGTTCACAACTTCACGAGATGGTCAACGCGCAAATCGCGTGTCTCAAATCATTTAATGCACTGTTCTTTTTTTCTTTCTTCGCCGCCGCTTTAGATTGTAATGTAAAATTCGCGCAGTCGTGATCGGGGGTATGCGATTTTTACTCAATCGTTACGAAAAAGAAATTCACGAAATGCTCGTAGGCACAACGGCGCGCAATTTGATCATGTCCAAATCTCGTCATTTTCTAATTTTTTGTTACACGAACACACATAATATTATGATATTACATAAATATAACATTACGTAACACGCACAAAATTTAAAATTAAACGTCCTTGTTATTTCCAGCGAGAAATAATGAATTATTGCGATTTTTTCTTGCTCTACTAATATTTCATTAAATTCGAAAGCGACTGCCGTTGTAATTGATACACCGAGAACATTGAAATTGCATGGATATTTCGGCATCGGAATACGGTTTACCGACGTTTGATCGAGAGGCGACTGGGACGGATTAACGTTATTTTGATATTAACTTGACTTATGGCCTTTCGCTCGCGCACTTGGAATATATTACGGGACAGTGACGAGAGAAAGATTTTCTAATTACTCATTATGAGAGGTGTATTGTACAAAAGTCGCGAAATAATTAGCCAATTTCTCCGACACGACGGTATACGTGTCGAATGTGCACTTGAAGGGAGATTGTATTTCACGGATATAGAAATGCAATAAAAAGCGACGGTCTACCAGCGTGCGAAGCAAGAAGAAACGAGGTCAACTATATCTGCGACAAATCGGCCTTCATCGAGAAATTATACGCGGTAACTGAAACGGGCGGCTACACCGAGCTTAACGAGTAATATTCTTGAAAGAAATTACTGTTTCCCCCGATTCTCCCTTTTTGACCCTTCGTATTTGCCGACCAGAGCGCAAATGCATTCTTATTCGCTTCCCCTTTGCGTCCGTAAGCCAATTGGCCTCTCGATTTACTTCAGGTTAATTCAGCTTCTGCAGAAAGCTGTTTACTTTTTTGCATCTCCGTTTAAATAGAAAAAAAATCGTACAGATGTAACTCAACTGCAAGAACGTTGAACGTTAAATCGGAATTATAAAATCTGGGAAAGATATGAAATTCAATTTAATATAAAATATTAACTGCGAGTCGTCAGGTGTGCGCAGAATGTGGAATATGGAATGGCAGGACATATTTAATCAAGAATTTTAATATGGAATGATAAAGAAGGGGGGGGGGGGAGGATGAGAAACACTTTAAATTAAATATCTGCCCGCTGAAAAAAAAATGTGCAACGCCACGATTTCATCTCGCGCGATTCATATTATGATATGATAAATCCAAAATTATGTCTGAAATGACTCGCCCGTATTTGATATAATCGCGATTATCGGACAGTCGAGGGCTTACGGAATCTGATCTATGATCATGAGTGGGAACCGAACGGAATTCATGGGAGCGTTATATGAAAAACGGTTTTCAGTGCGTCGCTCGTCCGGATTGCGGATCAATAAATAGCCACGGTGCACACATTCGCGGCCGGCGTCGGCCGTACAAAACGATGCGCGATCCATTTCAATTCCGACGTACACACACGGAAATGAGACACGGTTCGGCGCGAACGTGTCAGTTATCAGCGATTCAATCAGCCTTGATGTTTCTTCTAATAACAATCTCGGGCCTCGCTATATTTTCAGTAAATTAATTTACGCGCGTTACCCCGCACCAAGTTTATCATTGAGCTGCGATAATGTTCGTCGATGTAATGTCCAAAAAGTCGCAGAAAAAAAAAATTATATATATATATATATATATATATCGATGTAATGTCCAAAAAGTCGCAGAAAAAAAAAATTATATATATATATACAGAAATATTTCAATCGATTTTATGCACAACTAGCCATCAGGGAAATATTTATAGATTGCATACAAAACAGCAGAAATTTCCAAGCTGCGTCTTATTTAGCTTCATTCTATACGCGAATCTATATAAAAATCTAAAATGTGTTATACAGCAAAGAAATAAGTGTCTCCTTCCTGTCTTTTATATCTCTAGGCTATTTAAATCTTAAACTGATATGATCTTTTTTTATTACATCCAAGATATTGTGGGGAATCATCGGTGACCCCAATTTATGCTAGGCTGAAATAAATAAAAATCAATTGAATTTTTTTTGCAATAATTTTGTTGTATTTAGGTGATTTTGAAAGAAGTTAAAAAGGACAATATTTTGTCTAAAAAAAAAAAATTAAATTAAAACAGCCGAACAAAATCCAAGTAATACTAAGTTTTGGAGAAAAATTAAAAAATTATACAATTATACCGAAGGTCACCAAATGACCTCTGGATACCAGTTGAAGATCAATGTAGGTCATAACATATCACAAAGAAATATTGGCGAGAGATATCATTTTTATTGCTTTTAAATTATTCGATTAATTATTGTCATATAATAATTTAGCGATTCAAAGCCTTGTTCAGATGTAATTGATTGTGTTAATTTGTGATTCAAAAGTAGTATCCAGTTTGATGCACTTGACCTGACGGCAGAAGTTGCTTCGAACATTTATCTTAAATTCCTTCACAATTATTGTATATCCTAATGCAACATATTTTTCACGTATTTTTATTTTGATATTAGGTTTACTAAGAAAAAAAGTGTTTCCATTTTTATAGTTAACACTAATTATAATGTTGTAATATTGATAATAATAATCTCATGTTTACAGTTCTACCAACTGTGATAAAATTTTACTATAAATTACAATTTCAAATATTAATATAGTAAAATATTATATGGATGATAAAAGCGAAATAAATATTTTTTATATAATAAGTGTAATCACAATTATTGTAAATATAACTATTTTTTTTTAACATCGCTTACTATTTACGTAATAGTGATAATAACAGCTTTATTTGCATGAAAGAACAACTATAAATATGTAGTTGGCGCCGAAAATAACTATGAATATTATAGTCATTTTCGGTCAGAGTTAAATTATGGTAATTGCACCAATTTTTTTTTCTTAGTGTCGGCGCATATAAAACGTCAAATTTTCACCAAGTGAAAATGTTAGTATTGCTGTTTTGGCTGCATTAGTTTTAGAACGTAATCTCACATATAATTTATTATTATAGTCACAAGCTCATAAAACCTTTTTTAAATGCGCCTTTTGGTCGTTTTGTTTAAAGGTCAAAATAAAGAGGTGAATTCTGTTGAAATTCGTATAATTTTCTCACATGGAATCTTTGAGAGCAGCGTTGCAGTGTTTTCTCATTAACAGTATTTTCTCCAAAAGCTTGGTATATACTGCGAGTAGCTGCAGTGCATTATTGCTCAATTGGAATTCACAAGACAATTATACGAATTTCAATAGAACTCGTACTTGTTTTGAACTGTAAGATCTGGCTCGCTCGCGCAATGCGCTATTATTTCAGTAATTATTTTGCACCTTGACGTAAGTGAAGTTACGCATTGGACAGATGTTTTGATTTGCCACATATTTTACATATGTTTCAGGATTGCGAAATCGTTATATTTTTTAAGGGAAATTAAAAAAACCCATTAGCAATTAATTTATTGCATATTATTTCTTACGTCTGACGTCATATAAACAATGTAATGCATGACGAGGGAATTGATTCTTAAACAAACAACCAAATTGTGCCTTTGAAAAAAGTTTTATGAACGCAATGTAACTAGGCCCGGTCTTCACAATCGGTTCTTATATTTAAGATCATCTTAAGTGCAGTCTTAAAACTGTATTTATTACAGATCGATCACAGCCATATTCTTGAAACATTACTTAACCCTCCAACCGGAGATTTGAAGACTCAGAAGAATGTTCAATTTTGAATTATTCTGCCTCAAATTCGGACACGTACAAAAAAAGTGAAAAACATTTTGGGACAAACAATCGTTTTGGAATGTTGGAAGAGTGTATCAGGACTTTTTTCGATTTTTTAGAATCTAAAAACCCTTTCAAAAACTCTATCACGCACCAGTTGACCCAGTTGGAGTACTAGAAAAACAGAAAAAAAAACCGTGAGACCACAGAAGGTTAAGATCCTGAAATAAGAATCGATTATGAATACCGGTCTATAATAATAAATAATTATATATGCACGAGATTATGCTATAAAAGTAATATGGCCGAAACAATGACAGCAATATTTTCAGTTAGCAAAAATCCGACGTTTTATACACAGAAAAAAATTATTATCAAATCAACAATTGTGTACTCATGTATAAGCAAAACTATAAAATTTTCCTGAAAGAAGATTAAAGAATTTAACAATCTTAAATACACATAAGATAAATGCATGGAATTACACCACTGACCCGAAAAACGCCACCGTAATTTGTTTTGTGCTGCCCGTAATAAAACACAGTTGAAAGTATCTAAACATTATCGGAAAGTAGTCGTCAAAGTAAGTAAATGGATATAATGCAATTTTCCGTGAAAAGCGGTTTCCGGGAACTCATGTCGAGAATTTGTCACTTTCAACTATCTACGACTAAGTTCATTCTTAAATTGTTACTACGACAATGCAACCTGTAAAATGATAAAATGAAATAATTTTTTATTGTGATATAAAATATTTTGAACGATTAATACGTTTAAAAAATTATAAAATAGTAAAGCGTTATATTTATTTGGTTTTTGCACAATATACTCGTAATACGGGTGACCAACACACAAGTAGGGTGGGATCATTTGATATAAATCAGTGGCGTAAATCGGAACAACGATGGCGTAATTCAGGACAGCTGTACTTCACGCTTAATTTTTTTGTACATAAAAACGTTTTTTTGTTATTTTCAACTTTTATTTTACGTTTTCGTTAATTTACGATATTAACTTTGGATAAAATTTCTAGTTTTTACCTAACACTGCTATATTTATTTATTTTTTTTTTTTCAAATAACTTGTCAAAAATTAATTCTTGCTTAAAGTGATGCAAATCCGTACATTTACCTTAACTTGCTTACATGAAGAAATTTATTTCTTACATGAAAAATTCTACGTCTGTTTAAGACTATCTAATTCTTTGAAGATTTTACTCTTGCTTATACATGAGAATACAATTGTTGGTTTGATAATAATTATTGTTGTGTATGCACCGAACTAATATAGATATAGCGTATCAGATTTTTATTACTGAAACGAAACTGCATTGACATATCTAATATACAGTATTCACGAATTAATAATTCATAGTTACAAACTTGAACGATTTGAAGATTTTTCGACCTTCAATATCTTCTCCGTTCTCGCGACTTGTTTTAAACCACATCGAGAGACGTGTCGTCTCGTGCTACAGAATAAATAACTTCCACGACGTTCCTACAATAAGTTGTTTGTATCTTCTGCAAACTCTAGTTCTCTCTCTCTTTCTCTCTCTCCCCGAAAAGGTCGCAACTGCTAGGACACTCGATTTATTGCGTCGAGAGAACAAACCTTTGACAAATTATATTGAAAAGTTTCGAATTGCGAATGTTTATGCGAAATGTATGCTCTTAAAAAGGAGTTTGGAAGCTTCGAGAATTCGTGATGCCGCGAAGTTTCACGCGCAGGATAGCACCGTCGAAAAATCATGTTCATCAATCTTTCAGAAGTCACGTGTCACGTATGAGACAAAGAGGGAGGCGCGTTTTCCCTTAAACAATTCCCCAGTCGGTCGTCCCTAAAATCTCAAAAATTCTCACATCGGAGGGTGACCGCCCGCCGGCAGCCTTGAATAAGTAAAGAAACGTAAAAAAAAAAAAAACTATCCAGTACACCCTGAATGAGACAGACCGCGATTCCGAGAATCGCGAATTCCACAGAAATCGTCGATCCCCGACGATCGATCGGATCTTCTCGGTACCCCGGATGTCTCGGAGATGCCCACGCTCGTGGGCGAACGTGAATCATCCGGCCAGCCTGGCATTCTGCGTAATCGCATCGCCATATTCGTGGACCCTACACGGTAGCGCCACCGGAAACCACCCCTGGAGTGTAGGAAAACCCTTCCAGTCGCTGGTGGCGACGGTGGCTGGCTGGTCGGCTGGTGGGGCGACGCCGACGCCGACGCCGACGCCGACGTCGACGTGACGTCACGAACCAGGCCGGGTACGTTGCGGAAAAACGTTGTCATGACGACGACCGCTGACGCTACCGTCGTTGTCGCCGCCGCCGCCGCCGCCGCCGCCGCCGCCAATGCCAGGACGACGTAATCGGAAAATGCGCCAGGAAAAGAAAGAAAAAAAAATTGCAACTCTCGTGACAGCCGTACTTCCCGGCGTTACGCAATTTACGTTCGTCGAATCGCGATCGACAAGGGAATTGCGGATCCCGAGGGGACGGAATCGGTCGCGCGGGTTAAAACGACAGACAAGTCCATTTGCTCTCCGGATATCCGGGATGTCAATCCGCTTCGTGACGGGCATTTTTTTGGTTGCGCGACATTGTTGCATTTAAAAAAACGCGCACGCACACACTCTTCGCGTCCTCCTCGGTTTTTCACACGCGGAGAGCGTCACGAGTTTGAATTTTCCACGCGTGTTCGAATTCACGGGCATAAATCGGAATATCGCTTCGGCGTACGGAGGAGAAACGAGGAGGGGGAAAGGGGGACTGTTAAACTTATTACGCGAAGCCGTTAATTACATTGCGCAAAATTGAACTGTCGATTAGCGTACCATTTTAATAACACTCGCTAATCTCGCTGGTCGGAGCCAGCTTTGTTTATGAGATATGTTTGCAAAACCGAATATTGGGAATATACGTTGCAACCAGTGGACTTTATCGGCAAATAATTTACTCGATAATATCCTCCTGCAGTTGTTCAACTTCGATATTCTTTGTAGGCGGCGGCGCCGGCGTTATAACGAGATGGGTATTGGAATATAATCGCAACCGTGGGAATAAAAGGAGTTTACGACAGACACGCTGGATCGGAGGTAAGAAAGGATCGTTTCCAAGATTTATTTCCATGCTTTGAGATTTTTGTCGCTGAATCGCGGCTATTAAATTCGCGCGGGGAGGAGATTGAGATGTCTCTGTGTGACGGCGGAACGGTGACGTTTCTGGCGTAAATGTAAGATTTTTTTCTTATTTTTTTGGGGGGGCGACGCGAACGGCGCGAGTGTTGGTTCAGCAGCAAGTCTCCGAGGTTACACATTTACGTAATTTATTCCGCTCGAAAGCGACTCTCGCAGCTTCCATCGAATAAAAAATTCGACACGGAGAGCGAGGCGTTCCGTTAAAAGATCGGTTATTCAATTACGTAAATGCGAAACTCGGGGAAAATTGTCCGCAAATTTCCATTGCGATGAAAGTAATCGCGCAACGAATGTCCCGAATGAGAGAGACGAGTCATCGCGCTACTTTCAATTTTTCTCGGTGAGATAAGTTCGCGCGTTGGCCGAAGTTACAAGTCGCGCATTAAAAAAAAAAAAAAAAAAAAAATGGAAAAAGAGTCGATCTACTCGTAACGTTTTTAGCAAACTGCAACTTTATCGGAAAACTGCTGCATAATTTCGCAAAACAATGATTCAATTACATGCAAAATGCGAGAGACTGTCGATATTCTGTATCCATCTTAACGTACAATTGAGAAGATGGTTACAGAGCTGAGCGATGGGGACGAAAGAGAGAGAGAGAAAGAGAGAGAGAGAGAGCGGCAGTGAAGGAAAATTGCTTTGCGCCGACGTGCTTGACGTGGCGACAGTGATAATGTTGACTTGGGTGTGTCCGACGTTATTTAGACCATTTAAATGACTCAGTTCGACTCACATAATTTCGATAAAACGGCTGATTCATCGGACCAAAATCAATGCGAGGGAAAATCTAAAATAAATGGACTCCAAGAACACGCTTATATAATTTTCATTCTTAAATGCATGTAGAGTAATAACTCCGGTATTTATCTGCCGCGCGAGGATTTACGCCGCAAAAGTGGAATAAAAATAGAAGGAGCTGAGATAACTCGCTTGCAATCGCTCTGTTATATGACTTTATGTTGTATTAGTGTTGCGTTGTAATTTTAGTTTCTTATTCTTGATAATGATACGTGAAACGATTACTCGCTCTGCGGGAAGCAGAGTGGGGCATTTTGCAATCGATTACTGATTACACGATCACAGGTAATATTGTATATAATAATTACAAGATTGACTGATTACGATTACATTTGTAATCGGTTACATTTGTAATTGTCCATACCGTAATTATTATTACAAGTAATCTGTAATCACAGGAGATTTCCGATTACAGTAATTATAATTGTAATCTGGCACGATTACATTCAAAATTATTAAAACTATTATCAGAAGTGTAAAAACAGTAAAGATAAAAGATGTAACGTAATGTACACAATGCACTCGTGCTAATCAGTTACTTAAATAATTCTTAATCAATTACTTCGTAATGAATGAGTTGCTTCCTAATCATTAATTTCGTTACTAAGTAATTCAAATTATTCAGTAATCAGAGAGTATAATTATCAGTAATCACAATTACTTAAGGAATTGTTTAAGTAATTTATTACCAAAGTAATCGATTATGCGCAACTCTGATAGGAAGTAAGAGTTTATTTCATGATATACAAGTGCAGAGAGATGGTAAAGGATGCAGTGCATAAAAATACAAATGCTTAACTCTTGTATTCTTTGTCCAATTTGATTATCCCATTCGCGAGTGGCTATAAATCTCGCCACTTTTTTGATATACAATGCAAAAATGCAAGAGTTTCTTAAAGCATTTTTTATTTTTAATATAAGAAAATAGATATTTAACATTTCTAATTTTTTGTGTAGTAGCAAACAGTACGAAATTTTTGTTAATATAATTCATTTTCCTTAAACATAATACAGAATACTCGATAAATTAAATTTTCGATTGGTGCGACGTATAGGAGTTACGCTAATGCTGATAGCCCTTCTAATAACAATAAGTTAATTATAATTGTTATGAATACGATCGATTGCTTTACAACGCTTTTAATTACAAATAATACTTTAATTATTAACTGTCAACTATACTGGGTCAAATCGAGCCACATAACTGTATTCGCGGGGTAGTTTCGTATCTCAAATTTTAATAAGAGTTTTAACTGAAATAAAATTTAAAAAGTCAGTGTTCTCTTAGTCTGACGTAATAACTAAACATTCTGAAAGATAATCATTTACGAATATAAAAAAATAAAGTTTGTAGGTAACTCTAAGTAAGAAAGATAATAATTTTCTTCTAATTTTTGACAACTTTAGGATATTTCTTTTCTAAATAACAGTAATCTTAAACTACAATTCAATTATATTTCAATTAAGAAAATATTTGCGTAATTGCGACGGGACACGTCTGTGCCCCGCTAATGTAATTAAGGGTTGAGGATATTATGACGCAAATGCCAAAATCATTGAAACATTATCGTATATCGAAATATCGTACACATCATAAATTTTACAAAGGATTTAAATTATTTAAACGTACGCGGATAGACTCGTTTAATTTTATTTACTGTTTAACTTTATTATATATAACTTTATTACATGTGATTATTTGTTACGCAATTATTTTCATGGTAGTTAAATTTTACGACACCGTGACTTTGTTTTATATATATATATAACAGTAGTACGCAATTATTTTCATGGTAGTTAAATTTTACGACACCGTGACTTTGTTTTATATATATATAACAGCAGCACGCAACGATGACAAATGGCATCCCGTATTTTCTAGAGAAGTATTCTGTCGATCGCAAGTATTCACGTCAGCAATTACGGTCGCTAAGTAGTGATGGCTATTTATGATCAGACAAACAGACGAAAGTCCGCGTCGCGCGGCGCATTAAAACGCGATATATCAAATATTCCTTCGAAACGGCATGTCATTATAGCGTTATTAATATCTATTTTAGGCTTCGTAAAACGAGAGAAAAAACGTAAAAGAAGAGACGGAGAGAGTATATATAAAAAAAAAGAAGAAGAAGAAGAATATTTTATGCTCTCACGTGGGCACGCGAGATACAAAAATTCTGTGCGGCGCGTATGTATGTACATACAATCTGTCACGAGGATGTATCTCGAAATGCAGTGCATCTCGGTCGCGCCGTGTTGCATCGCACGAGAGTTACGAGAGTGCCAGTGAAGTGGAAACGACGACCGTCCGTACAATCCACGGCGGATATCATTGCATTCGCGACGTTCTGCACTGGCGCGACCCACAAAAGACGAAGTATACCGCGACGCGAAGTATAGCGCGAAACAGGGCCATGCGTTCGTGCGAGGGCAATCGATCGATTGCCCGCTTGCCTGCCCGCTTGACTTTCTTGACGGTTCGGCTCGGCATTGCGCTTCCAAGAATTCACCCTCCCACCCGCAGGAGATTACCACCCCGCGCCCTTTAATCCCTCTCACGCACGAAATCTGCATTCCGTTTCTAATCGCGCGGCGGAACACGTCATCCGTAATCTCCCAACGCTTCCTTCCCCACCACCCCGAGAGAGCACACGGAGGTGAAATTAATTAATTAATGAAGATGTAGTTAAAACTGGAAAATCACGAGGAGAATGTTGTTAACGTAAAGTTGAAAGCTAATTGGGACTTTCTGTTTTAATGAACGAGCTAAAAGATTAGCTCTTTTACACTTGGACGAGAGACCGGGAATAACTGTGCTCTACTTTTGGCATAAATATTGCGTCGAGATTGAAGAGAGAGAGAGAGAGAGAGAGAGAGAACGTCGGTGTGTAATATTGATGTTATCTAAGTCTCGTGAGTTCCACTAACGCATCCCTTTTTTTTTTTGTTGTTGTCACGTTATTGCGATGCAAAGATTAGAATAAATGCGAGTCATAGCTGGCGAATTTATCGTTATGAAAGTCTGATTTATGATAATGATCATGGCCAAGATAAATCTTCGGCTGCACTGACAAATGGCGGGCACTTTAAACTCTATAAACGGTTGATATAATATAGACTTGTGCTGAGTGCAGAATAATGGCAGATAACGAGGAATTTCACGGTTTAGAAAGCAGCCCGCATAGTGCATTACTTTAGTACCCCGTAACCTATTTCTTTTTCCTCACCTTTTTCCCCGCTTTCTCCCCCTCCCCCTCCTCATCCTCTGTCTCTGTCTTTCTCTTTGACCCACTAAAGCCGATTATTTCACACAAAAAGGGATTAAATTCTTATTACACGTGTTCAGAGTATATTAAATTGTATTAATATCATAATGCAGATTACATCCACACTTTACCGTCTGCTTTCTAAATTAAAATTTTCATACGCATATGAAAAAAAACCCGCTCCTCTTTTCCGAGTGAAAAACTATTGGAACTATCCAATTTAGACCATAACGCGTTCAGATATGTTAAATTATTAGAGAACAAGGGGGTAATATGGCATTTTTATTTTATTAAATTACTTTGTTAATAATCAATATTTTATGTTGAAACTTGAATAATTTCAAGTCACACAAACAATACAAGCACGAAGACCTAGCTGCGACCGTAGAAAGCATTCTTGTTCAATTTGTATTGATACAGCAACGGTCAAAATGTCTCTCTCTACTACTTTGAGTAATTTCATTTGGCAAAATATTATTTAACAGATTCTATATTTAAAGTAATGAAATATTTGTTATTTAGGACGTGATTTATAAAAATGTGACACACCGCATAATCAGCGAAAGAGGAAAAGTGATGATAACGACATGGCTAGCCCAAAAATAAATTTAAAAAATTGGTTTAGTTGAAAAAAAAACACGGTGTGTTGTTACAAAATTATATACTTAGAATTTTCCTACATTCAAAGACATTAAAGGTATCATTACAGATATTATTTCATCCCTGTTTAACATTGAACAACAAGCATAAAGTGATGTATCTCTAAATGTTTCTGAACACAGTTCTCTAAAATGACAATCGCTTTATCGAAGAAATATTTCGATATGAATATTTTGCTTAAAAGCCATATTAATAAAATCCCATGCTATTGTTTAACTTTACATAACTCGAAATGTATACAGCCGAATAAAACGTTTAATAACAAAAACAAAAACACTCGAGTGTGTACGTATGTACATTCGTATGATAATAGTTTAAAAACAAGTTTAAATACAACAATGCGAAAGTATGTGCAATTAAATGTTAAAATGTACTTTGAAAAGTTTTAAAATGCTGAAAAGTAAAAACACTTTATAATAATTGTTAGCTATTGTGCATTGGCAGATTAGCGCCACTAAAAAACGGCAGGTCACCAAGCGAATAATTCAGAAGCAATTATCGGAATTCGTCATTTAATAACGGAAATAATAGAGGTAGCCGTCATGTCCACAGTAGCCATAACACTTTCTTCTCCTCTATAATTGTACCGAAAATAAATTGTACGCATCGATTTTGAAACATAATAATAACAATAACAATAGCAAGAATAACAATGATAATATAATAGTGGTGATGATGGATGATGATGATGATGATAATGATAATACCGCCTACATATATTCGAACGGGAACAAGTTGTCTACGAAAACGATTCACATCATTCACCGAACGGCGGGCGCATAGGTAAGGATCTATCTAACATCTTGACACGCATTGTATTCCTATAAATAGTTCACCTCTAATGGGATAGAAGGATACGATAAGGCACACGACCGTTTGAAATCGGTCTGAACGAAGTGACCCTAGGGAAGGAACAAAAGGATTATCGACGTTCACGAAATATCGGTTAAATTCCGCTCCCGATACGGTGCGCTTGCACTTGTCCCGGTACGCTTGCACCCGAGGACGACGCGGATGAAGGGAAGCGTAGCGCACCTGTTGCGTTCGTTCGCCCCGTAAAACCGTCCCTCTTCCCTCCCAATCGCCCTCCTGCTGCTGCTGCTGCTGCTGCACCCTTTTTTCTGCGCGCGCGCACTTTTGAATGGCCTCTCTACTATTACCCATCGCAGGAATTAGGCGAGTTTTAATACGAACGGAAGGGCAAGCTCCCGCGCACGCGAATCGCCCTCATTCTTTCGTTTAAGGGGTCACCAGGACCCTAGCGTATCGAAAAGTAGGGCAATTTCCAACCCCGTGTGAAACTTTTATTTAAAGGGATAAATAAATTATATGTTTCTTTTTTGAAAATGTGTTTTTATTTAAAAAAAGGTAAGATGTAAAATTAGAAAATAAATATGAAAATAAATAAATAATAATAGCGTTCTAAATAAATACGCGTTCCTATATTTATTTAAAAGGTTATTATTATTTTTTTAGCTACGTTTTAACCTTAATAAATTATTTGAAATTAAAGAGGTAAACGATTATTTTTCTTTATACTCGTCATTTTTGAATCACGGAAGAAATTTTTTTTTAATTTAATTTTTTTACGAAGAGTTCGAATTTGAATTTGACAATTGCGTTTTTTTGAAAAAATTCTTTTTTTGTTATAACTTAAGAAAAAAAAGTAAAAATCGAAAAAAGCCTTCGTGAACTAATGCCGAATGTTATTAAAAGCATTACTTTAAAATTTTTTAAATGGATCAACCATGTGAAAGGTGCGTGAAAAATAATATTTTGAAAAAGATGCGTTTAAAATTTAACACTTTCATGTAATTTTGCATTTTACTTCTTGTTAACATATATACATATATAGTTTTTTTAACAACAAATATACATATTTTCAAAATAGAAATATATTATATACATAGAAAGAACGGTTTTGCTAGTATATAAAGATTTAACTAAACATAAATTTGAATATAATTTTGTTGGACTACATCAAAATAATTATGAACGAAATGCAAGCATGATGAGGAATGCTGCAAAAAGTTTTGACATTCTAGCAACCAGTTCGAGCATTCTCCATTAATTACTTTGATGGTTAACGGTAATAAAAATTACTTTGATGGTTAATGGTAACAAAAGTTATTTTCATGTCTGTGCTAATTTTTTGACACTTTAACAAAACCGTTTTTTTCCTGTATCCGTTTCTTTAAATTAATTATGACGTTAAAAAATACTGTTTTCCAATTCAGAAAGAACAATTTTACTGAGGTATCTAAAAATTTAACTAGAGATCTGAGAAAATAATTTTATCGGACCATTAAAATAATGATCAAGGATGTTTGTACGTAAATATTTTGACATTTTAGCAATCAGCTTCAGCGTTCTATTTAATTATTTTGAGGATCTAATGAAAATTACTTTCATATCTACTATGTCTAATTACATTTTTGACACTTCTTTTTATGTATGTGTCTCTTTAAGCTAAACACAATGTGCTAAAAAATTCCCTATTTTTCGCTACATAGTTTTGCTGAAGTATCTAAAAATTTAGCTGATACAATTATAAACATATCTGAAATAATTTTGTCGAATAAAATAATTATGAAGGACGTTCAAGTATAAATGTTTCGACATTCCAGCAATTAACTTGAGCGTTCTGCATAATTATTTTGATGATCTATATAACAAAAAAAAAGAAATATTTTTAGATCTACAGCCAACTAAATTTTCAGATACTTTGGCAGAATTATTCTTTCCTTGGATCCTACATGCCCTTAATAAAAAACAGTTTTACTGACGACTTGAATATTATAATATTTCTATAATTATCATTGCCAACTGATCGAATCTCATATCTGCTTTCTGTGCAAATTCTTCATATAATTCTGCTTAGAAAATAATATCTACATTTAATTAAAGATCGCTGCAAACTGGAAAATGACGGTAGAGTACACTTGAGCGACGTTACGGAAATCAACCGCTTCATTCGCGTTCTCTTTTTTTTTCTTTCAAAATTAAAGTAAATAGCAATGAGGAGGTAAAAAAAGGAAACAAAAATAATATCAGCTGATAAAATGTCAGCGGACAGTTTTAATATAATCGCCCAAGACGTTACGTCGCCGGCTCCTCGTCGCCGGGGCACTTCCTACGCCGCGTCCGACGCGTCAAAAGAAGAGGAGGAGGCTGGTCGGTGCCAGGGCGCGTTATCCCGGTGCTCCCCCTTTTCCTCGGAGCGTGCCTCGCTCTTAACGCGGAACCAAGTCCTATTTTAGCACGGATCGGCGATCGCGCGCGGGGCATGTGACGCGACCCTTGACATTACGCCCTATCGATCGTTTATTTATGCCGAGGGATGATTTATCAAACTTTAAGGGATCTCTCGGGGAAACTATCTCGCGGCCGGCGCGGCGTATCAATTATTCTCGCGTTTCGTACATTTATACGCGCGGAATGCGAGTCGGCACGCGAGTATGCGCGGAATCGAGGAATCCGCCTAGCGCTCGCTCTCCTGGATACGTACGTGTGTGTGCGTGCGCGCGCGCGCGCGTGTGTGTGTGTACGTGTGGATTACGTCGATAGGAATATCCGTGCCGTTCTGTATCACACAAAGGAGCCGAGGGTTGACGCGCGCTCGTGCCTGTGTCGCCTTCAATGGACGATGACGTAAGTTACGTCTGCTCACGCACGATTACGCAGACGATCGAGCCGCTGTAAGTTCAAGTATGCTGTATCCGAGACGGAGGCGCCATCATCGTTGCGGCAGCGTTATCAAAACGATTACGGCCGCGAGTTAAGCACAATTTAATCGAACTTTCGCTCACCTCGAGAAAAAAATCGCGTTGTCGCAAAATATTTCAGATCAATCTCGCGCCGCGAACTTCGGTAATGAATCTCTCGTTAATCTCCGTTTAAAAATAGATTTGTCTCCCTCCTTCCCCCACTCTTCCTCCCTCGCGCGAAACTAATTCCACACCGATAATAAAATTAATTTGAGAAAAGGAAATCCCTCTTTTTAAGCAGGGTTCAAGCTAATTACAGGTGCCCTTGGAGCGAAAAAGCGCGCGCGGGTATATCGCTTTAGCAGATCGCTCAGCACGTGCCGATGTGCTTTTTTCCCCGCTTCGAGACGCCCGGGGCGGGCAGCGGGCGATCGCGCGAGATAACACAAAGACTCCGCGGTCGCTCACGCGCGAGCGAAAGTGATGGGCGGCTGTGGTCCGCCGCTCGAGAGAACGTACATACACGTATATCGCTTGCGGCACACGGCGCGAGTCCCGCACGCTTCCTCGCGGGAGAAAGTCCTCCGAGGCGTCGTCGTGCACGGCGCGCGGTGATCGATACCATCGCGCGACTCTTAAGCGGATCGTGCAGCCCGTATTGACCGACAATTTTCGCGCGGAGGAAGGTCACCGGCTAGCAGACATGTCACAATCATTGCCGTAATCGCGACGCGATCAATTGCGGCAATCGGATCGACGTTTAACCGGCCTTGTTGTTCTCGCAACGTTTTGCGTCACTGATTAACCCTTCGTCACACGGGCTCAATTTGACCCCCAAAAAGTTCGAGGCTGTATATCCCCAAGTTCAATTTTTTATTCAAGAAAAGGAAAAAATTTCAAAAGTCGTAACTTTTTGAATAATTTATTTTTTTTTTTAATATTTACTTTTGCAAATTTTTTTTTAACTTAATTGTAAATCCTAAAATTATAGACTCAATTGAAACTAACAAAATTCAATGTGAGGTGCCAATAATGAGCCAGACAACTGGATGTCCACGTGTACAAGACATATTCTTTGTAGAAGTATTACATACACGTTTCGGTTATTCGGTTTTGATCATCTTCAGTATGATACGTAATTTACGAGTAATCCAACATTTCATATTACATACAATCAAGCTATTATCTCGACACTTAACAAAGTAATAGTACTTGATGATAGCCTAATTGTATGTAATATGACATATTAGATTATTCGCGAATTATGTATCATACAGAAGATAGTTGAAACCGAATGACCGAAACACGTTTATGTAATATTTTAATGAAGAATATATTTCGCATACGTGAACATCCAGTGTCTGACTCATTATTGGCATCTTACATTAATTCTGTTTCTTTTTTAATATGTTACAATTAAAATCTTTATAAAATAGCTGTATTTCATTATTCCGCAATGTTTAAAGTTCAGAAACGTTTTACTTTAAAAAATGAAAATTGTGAACATAGCCATCAATTAAATGTGTTGGCATCATTTTGACCCCAGTGTGACTGTTGCGGAACTTTCAAGAAGTGTGACCACGAAGATTTAAACTTTTCGGGTTCATTAAGCGACAGTGTATGAAGAGAACTCTCTCTTAGAATTTAAAATCAAACTATGACCTCGAAACCTTGGGACAACAGATGTGAACTTTGAGATTTTTATTACGCTTCTAGTAAAATTTAGTAAAATTGATTAAAAGGGAAAGTTGGATAAATTTTAGATAATTTTACTAAAATCACGTTCCGTGGCTACCATGATTTTGAGAGTACATACTATTTTATAATATAAAATTTTGTTAAATTGTACTAAAACTTTATTAAATTTGACTAAAATTATAGTAAAACTCTTCAAAGTCCATATTTCCGTATGACTAACATGATCCTGGAGGTAAATTCTAATTATAAGAGAAAATTTTATCCGTATACGTACAGCATTTAGAAAATTTGCTCTTAAACATTAATACAGTCCAGACAGAAATGTAAGCTATTTCATTTACGTTTCTACTTTTATTTCCTCGCGTTGGCTAACACGGTCATTTAGAGATTATATTTATAGATAAAATAGATTTTAATTTCGATAGCAATTATGAAGAATCCTAGCTGCCCAGATCAGCAATCAAACAGAAATCATCGACTAGTTCGTATCATTATTCGCTCGCGGTTTCTAGGATTTTTTTCCAGATAAACAGTTTTATAGCATTCAGGTTCACAGTACAAGTGCATTGTCCGTGTTAAATTCCGCATGTTTTTTTTTTTAATATAATGAAGTAGACTATTGGACTACTATTAGAGATTACTTTTAGAGATCATTAGACATGCTATATTTATAGAATAAGTATTTTTTCTAAAAATTAACTTTCCAATATTTTTTTAGCCCCTCATGAATATTCCGTGTCCGATCCATTTCTACACTGACAGAATAGAAGTTATTTAATGCAAATAAATGTGTTATTAATACTATTAAAACAATTATTTTATCAAACCAGTAATATTTATTGTCGTGTAATTGCCTTTTTATCAATGTATACATAGCAGTTTCTCGAAAACTGTCAAAGATAAATTCTAGTACATTGTACATTCTATTCTATTGTACTTTCTTCCAAAACGAAGCATAAACATTTGTTCTAGAAACTTGAATGTACATGACTCTTTAGTCTTTTTAAATCACTTTAAATAAATGAAAAAATTATGATCAAAATTGAGAGAACCATGATGGCACCTTTCTTCGCGTGGTACCGTTATTATCGTACAATTTTGCATTAAAAAATATTTTTTCATATTGGTTTTACACAATTCCAAATTCCTTTACGCAATAATCAAAATACGCTCAACAATGAAGAGAGCAAAGGGCGATTTCATGCTAATAATAAAGAATATTGTTTTAATTAAAAAAAGTATTTAATATTAAAAGTAGTCAGTTTGTTATTGGTGTGAAATTGCCCTTTGCTCTTTCCATTTTTGTGCGTACTTCAATTGCGTAAAAGAATTTGGAATTTTGTACAAACCAATGCAAAGATATATTTTTTTAATTAAAAAAAAAGCAGTAATTTGCTTTACAATATTCTTAAGGGTTAATATTTATTTATAAAAGATGTCTATACATAAGTACACCTCTAAAAGTAAATGACTTTTTTTTAATGCATTTTTTTCCCTCTACTCCAGTCTTCTCTCTTTCCTCTTTCTCTCTCTGTCTTCGAAGTTGCAGTGTACGTTTACTTCGTTTCAAGTATATGAACCATAAAAAGGTGTGTCTATAAACAGAACGCGAGTGTCACTTATATACTTGTCGCTTTTACCGTGAAATGAACGAGGGCTACGAGAGTTTTGGTTAAAAGGGAAGAAGACGAGAGACTCGAGGGAGGGGGGGGGTGGAGGAAAAGCGTCATTGGCCGAGATCGAGATTTTGGCAGCGAAAGCTCAGGAATTTCTCCGTGCGCACATCCTTGGCGTCGGACGTAGTCCTCGTGCCGATCATCGTCATCCGCGAGCGCGTCGCGCGCGCGGCGGCGGCCGATCCCTGACCGCGGCAGCGCCGTCGATCGATATATCGGGAATGGCAGCCACGGCACAGGGCCGCGCGCGGCGCGTCACGCTACACGTACACGCGCGGCGATGCCAGCAGCGCGGGCCCGCGTTGTGTGTGGCGCACACCTTGGCGATTCGATTGCCAGTCCTATCGCGCCTCGTAATCGAGACCTCGTTACCGCCGATGTAAACGGCGACGTGCACCGCGGCTCGACGCAGCCGACGCATGCAGGCGGCCGTCGCCGCGTCGGAGCTGCACCGGAGCGTCGCGAGCGCCGCCGCGCCGCCCGCGTCGCACGCGCCAGTGGAAGTGGTCGAATCAACGACTGGTCAGACGTAGCGTCCGTAGCGTCTACCCACGGCTGACACGCTTCACTTCGATCATCGTGGCGACTCTCTTATAGCCGGGGAAACTTTTGCATTATAGCATTATATAACGCGAATGTCTGACGTATTTTTACCACCACGTTTAAAGAAGGTAGACCTTTCGGACGAGAACAAGTAACAGTTAAAGTATCGCGTCGTATTTTTTTTTTTTTTTTCTAAAAATGCATTCGTCTTTCAATTAAATGTAAATTCGCTGCTTCTCAACATTTTGTCGGAGATATAAATGTTAAATCAATTTATATGCGTGTGAAGAGGATTCTGTGAAGTCGAAACGCCGTACGTATCATTATTAAAGGCATTATTATTTTAATTGTTAGCTCGTTCTGTTCGGCCTTTCGATGTATCATTTATTATATTATTTTCTCGAAATTCATACAAGCCGTTATCCCATTGAAATAAAAAGAAAAGCGGTCAGTCACTAATACAATTGTTTAATCCAAACTGCCAGGGCAACTCGGATTTAATGCTGTCTGAAAATCCTATGGTAGAATGCCTCTCCACAATGAGAGACCACCAATAGATTCTTTCATACACGAGTGTGGAGAGAGAAAAAGCTTGCCGACATCGAACGCCAAACTCTCGTGGATTTGTATTAATTTAAATGTATCAGTTTTGTGCCATTATGGATATCTCATTACTCCCACGCCCCGTACCAGCCATTATCTTATTAATATGTATCATTATAATGTACGCCCGCGTATGCCTCTACAGCTTGCTGACTTGCGCTATATTTACGGTAGAGAGCCTACACTCGTGGCCCTACGGAACGTCAAACAGTTCAACATGTGTACGCTGAGGAGAAAGAGTTATTGACTTGACTAAATTTTTCAACTTGATTAAATTTTTTCAATTCAAGTACTAATATATTTGACAAATATACTTGAACTGAGTTTAAGCATTTATATATTTAAGTTAAATACATAAATATTTGAACTGGAGCAATTCAATCGAGTTGAAGAATTTAGTCAAATTAATAAACTTTTTTTCTCGGTGTAACATAGCAGCAGATATGAGATGCTTTGTTCGTCTGAGATTTTGAAGGTTATTAAAACTTGTTATAGATCGTTATTTATGAACAAAAGGACGAAACGGACGCTAAGACAGTCGAAATGAAAAAGTGCTAGATCTGGTTTTTTTTTTGTAAAAATTTCTTCATACACTGAGAAAAGAGTTTGCTAACGTAATAATTACGAAATGTCGAGTGAAATAATTTCAATTAAATATTTGATTAATATAACTGAAAATAATTTTATTTTTCTATATATTTTGTAAATGTTATTAAATTAATAATACCTGCTAAACATTCAAAAAGGTAAACTTATTTTTCGTTGTATTAACCAAATATTTAATTGGCATTATTTCACTCAACATTTGATAGCCATTATCGAACTCTTTTTTTTTTCAGTGCAAAATTCCGAAAGTTTATGTGCCATCACATATTTCACCGTAACTCGATATACCACACATTTCTTCGCATCTTCGTTTCAAGATTGATAACTCGCGCGACCTGATTTAAGTAAGACAGCGTGTTTCCAAGTGGTAGAGACCCAGCAGAGACCGCGAATATAACTGCTCTAAAAACATTATATTTACGTATAGGTATGTGATATAGCAGTTATATATGTGCCTGCTGGGAATACTCGTGGAAAAACAGATAATAAGGTCAGACTTTTTCACATTATTTGCAACAAACTTCGTTAATTGATTAAACAAATGCGTAGTGTATTCTCTCACAATTATGCTTGACACTCCGAATGTCGGCAAACGAAACGGCATATAGTACGAGTCACTTTGATGATTCGTGAAATGAACGAATTGTACGTGCAGGCGAATTGATCCTGCCTGACAAAGGAACCTCACGAAATGTCAAATTCTGATTTTAATGAAACCTTATATACATATAGTCTACACAAACAGGTGAATTTAGAAAATATCAACTGCGGCCAAAAAGAGCTTTTCAGAAATGAGACCATCCCTTACTGGTAAAGTGATTTTTAGCTTTTTTCGTTATACTTCAAAAATTCTTGAAGATATAAAAAGTTTTGTGCAAGTTTTATATAGTGAAATTATCTCTATGCGCGTCAATAATATTTTTAAAAAATTATTTTCAAAAAATTAAAACGTTTTTTTTTCAAAATAATTATTATTGAAAAAGTTAAAAGTTTTGCACAAAAGTTTTACAATGACATTACTTTTATTGATTTATGTGAATAATATTAAAAAAATAATTACTTTCCAAAATTTGAAACAAAATATAATTAAAAGCGTTTCAAAAATTTAAAGCATCTCTTTTTCAATTACTTTTTTAAAAAGTTTTGTACAAAATATTTATAATGAAATTTCGTTTATTTATCCACGTTAATAAATTTAAAAAATAATTACGTTCAAAAATTAAATTTTTTTTTAAATAATTTTTTAAAAATATTGATGTGGATAAATAGAGATGTAATGATTTTATTGCAAAACCTTTTTTGTCTTGAATAGTTTTCAAGACATAACGAAAGTAGTTAAAAACCACTTTTATCAGTAGGGGATGATTTCACCCCTCAAAAGTCTTTTCTGGCCGCAACTGATTTTCTGTATATGTACACAAACTCTCATTGAAATCAAAATTTGACACTTTGCGAGGTCCCCTTGTAAGCGCAGATCTCGAAAGACGAACGAGAGACGTCCGAAAGAAGTGCGAATAGATTTTGGCTTTCGGACGCTCCTGTTGTTGCTTAGGCGGTGGCATTCACATGAAACACGGCACACTCAAGTCGACACTTACGGTTGAGGAGGTCGAACACTCTCCAGCGTAGATAGTCACCGCTGCGAACGTAAAAGAGAAGCGCAACGGTAGCGATATGGAGAGAAGAGAGGCACTGCGACGTCGAGCGGAGCGAGGGAGGGCGCGGGGGCGGGGGCGGGTTCTCTGGGATACCTCCGCGGGCTACCTTGCTCGAGATGTAAGGGTAAGCACAACCGAGCACCGAGAGTGAGACGAGCAGCACACCGACGACGAGGTATACACACTTTCACACCGACACGACGATGCAGAAGAAGAAGAACGACCGACGACGACGAGGACGAGTGTGGCGCTAAAAATTCTGCCTCGCGCGCGACGTCTCCAGCTGCGCGCGTGTATACGCGTGTTGCCGTGTGTATGTGTGTGTGTGTGTGTGTGTGTGTGTGTACACGCGTGTACGGGCCCCTCACTCTTTCTATCTCTCCGTCACCAGCTCCTCTTTTCCTTCGACCCTCGCGATGGCAACGACGACGACGATGGCGACGACCAAGATTGGGGGGTACGAGGCGCCCTTTGGTGGTGATTTTCCTTTCTCCCTCTCCCCTTCCTCTTCACTTTCGTTTCTATTCTTCTCGAGTGTCAGCACACCCCTTCCCCTGTACCTCGTGTATTCCTTCCTCTGCCTCTCCTCCTTCTCTATTCTTGACCGCTGCGGCAAGGACCCGCCCCGTGTCGCGCTACACGAACGTGTAGTGGATGAAGAGAGCATAAAACTTGCTCTGCGACAACATTATCCGGCCGGTTATCGGTACTCGACGACTCGCCTCGTCATTTCGTCTCCGCGTCCGTCCTATACGGTCTAAGCCGTCCGCGCGCCGCAACGAAAATTGATCGCGTTGCGCGCGACGGTCCCTTCCTCGGGGGACAGGCGGCCCCCGTCGACGCGTCCGTGTCCGTCCGCCGCGTCGCCCGTGTTGACGCGCGGGGCTACTCTTCTCTTAAAACACCCGCGGGGTCCGCGTTCGCGCGTACGTTCCACGCTCTACCACTTCTCTCTTCTCGGCGCCGTTTCTCTCGCGCCTGCGCGCCGCCCTTAGCTGCTCTCTCTGCGAGAGCCGTGGGACCACCGCGCGCGCGGCAGGTCTTCCTTCTCACCACTCACACTCCCTTTGTTCCTTCGTCGACTCTCTCTCACCCACCGCCGCCGCACGCTCGTGCACCCACACACATACACACGCGCGCGCGCATACACACGCACACTCTCCACGCGTGCGCGCGCGCGCACGCGCGTGCATACGCTCACGGACACGCGCTACACACGCGAAAACACACGGACGCGGCCGAACGCGCGCGCGCGCACACACACGCTCACACACGACACACGCACACACACACGCGCGTGCGCGCGCGCACGAAAACGATCGTTCTCTCTAGCTCTCTCGCTTTAATTTTTCCTCAGCGGCCGCGTTCCCTCCTTCTCGAAGCTATGTCCTCCTTCGCTACCTCCACCACTACCACCACCACCACCACCACTACTACCACCACCACGCTCACTCTCTCGCCCACTCTCTTTTTCCTCCCCTTCTATTTTTCTCCGTCTCTCTCTCTCTCTCTCTTGCTCTCTTTCTCTCCCTCCCTCTTTCGACCCTCCTCTTTCGCTCTCTGCCTTCGCCGCACCGTCGCACCGCTGCTGGCGCCGTCCCTGCCGACCCCCTCGGCGATGCCTCCGATGTTCGACGTCTCTCACCCTCGGAGCAACGCGGCCGGCACGTAGGGTCGCGTTTGCTGGTAATGCCAAGCTCCCGAGGTCTCTCTCGCGCGAGCGAGTTTCTCTTCACGTTGGCACTCTCGGGGCGAGTCCACCCTCCGACTCTCGAGCGCGCGTACCTCGCGTTAATCCCCCGAGGATTCCTCTACACGCTGCGTGCCGCGTACTTCGTGCCGCGAAAGCGACTCTCCTCGGTGCCGACGACTGTCACGATCAGTCGGGCCGACGCGGACCAACGTTACTGCATCGCCACGCGCCAGTCTCTCGCGCAGCGGACTCCGTGGAAACTAGTCACGGGGCACCCCGCTCCACGCCCGCCTATACCTCATTCGCGATCCGCTACGCGAACCAAACCTCCCCGCCACTTCGCCGACCATCCTGCGCCCTGTGAAGCCGCGTCGCGGTGTTCCGAGTCCGCACCGAGACCACCGCGGCGCGACGATCCCTCCCCCGAGGACGATTCGGACTGCCTGGCGGGATCGAGGCGACGGCTACGACCATCGCTTGGTCACCATCGCCGCGAACGGAAGCTCCCGTCACCGAAGATGCTGCGAATGTAGCGATCTTCTTTCTCTCCCTTGTTTTTTTTCTTTCCTTCTTTCTTTCTTTTCTCTCGGGAAATGCGAGCTTTTCCTTTGATAATGTGACGATACCACCGACGATAGCACGGGGGCGAGATCAATGCTCCGTTCAGGGCTCGTAAGTGCTTGCGTGGTGCGCTTCCGTAGCATGGGGTGGATCAATGAAAACCTACCCCTCCACCACGGTGTCGTGAACGTGGCCCCGCGCCACCCATTGCCGCTTCGCGACAGAGGGAAACGCGGTACCATACCGCGCCACTCTTACTACCACTGCCTGAAAACATTCACCCGCACCCTCTACGACCATACCCACGAGCCTCAGTAAGCTCGTCCGCGAAGTTTACCACTGCGTTGCGGACACGCCGTGCCGCACAACGTCGTCTTCGTCAGCCTGACGTTTCGCATTCTCATTCGTTGACGATTAATTTTCCTGAACGCGGTATAAACTTGTTCGCCCTTCAGTTCTCGATTTTGCAAGTAAAATATAAAATTTGCAGAGCATATATCGACACAATGTAAAAATGAGACAATAATGAAAAGCGGAATTAAAAGTCGAGATACAAATTTAAACCGAATGTATAGTTTTCATATATTTGCGAAATATATAAAGATATGTGAATATAAGTACCCAGAAAATGTATCAAGATGTATCATCAGTATTTGATATCTTAATATTAAATATAGGGAATGAAAATATCATAAAGAAAACTATACAAAATGTAGTACAACTTACTTATTGAATATATTTCGTAAAATCGTGCATACAATCGTTCAATTACAAATTACCTAAAAAAGTTCAATCATTCGTTGTACAAGTTAACATGCCGTTCTCTCGTAGCGTATTCAAAAATAAAATGTGATTGCTTGTATCCTTTATTCGTCGAGTCAACAAACAACATATCCTCGTGAAAAGAACAGAGAACGAGTAAAACAGAGAACGAGAGGACTATCATCTCGCGCTAAGCGTCAAATACGTTATGAGAAAACGAACGATCATCATTCACGCACCACACTGATATCAGATCCGAGCTAATGTCGTGTAAAAATATACATATATGTGTATAAATATAAGAATATCTCTTTGTGAAGAACAATAGGTTGAGTGTAGTAGCGATGCACCTAAACGTACACGCGTACATACGAAGAAACCACATGGCACGAGTTCATCGATTCAAATAAGCGTTGCCATGCCGTTTCGGCATTCTACGAATGCAGAGATACAGGCCAGTGATGACCATAATGAGCAAAGGCAGACCGAGGCCAATCGAGATAATCATAATGACTAGAGAAGAGAAGCTCTCCTCGGGTGGGGTGCCGTATCCCATCATAAAAGTCCTGCAAAATTTAAAGCGTAACATTTCGTTAATTAAAGAGATGGACTAGAGCATGGAATTAGAGAATTAGATATTTATAATTCTCATCATGACATTTTCAAGATAAAATGCGAGAGTTAATAACAGTCCGCGTAATCGACGACTCACCACGTCAAGTAACTCGTCTTCTTGTAGAAACCATCTCCTTTCGAACCCAAGGAAACTATTAACTTCTGCAGTAGGAGATCTTCTACGGATTTTCCATAATAACAATAGAGCATCGAATTTTCAATGGCCATCGTATGATTGAACACTTGCTTCGGTGGATACTGGATTGTCTCCGTGGAACTGGTTACGTCACGCGATGCGCTATTATACGACACCGGTCGCCATTGTAAGTACGATCCGGTGTTCAACGCGCCGTCCAGTTCTCTGTAGGGTGGTGTTCTAACTTCGACAACCTGTAGAAAGTCGCATTAAAGAGGAGAAATGTCAAAATAATATTTTCAATGAAAATACGAAAGCAGCGAGAGACTGCCAGAAGCAATGAAAAGTCCGCGATTGTTACCTCGAATATTCCCGGAGTATGCTCGTCGTCCAAGCTCTTTTTCGGGTCAACGAACATCGGTATCTCGGGATCGCCACCGCCAACCGCGAGCAATTCAATAGCGAATCTGCTGTAGGAAAAGGTGTGGTTGGTCTGAATGTGGTCGAGGATGATGTCCACTTGCGTAGAATTCTCCGTGTGCAACATGTGCGGCACCATGTCCGTATGGTCGACGGTGCAGAATCCTCGGAGCTATAACAGGCGAAAGGGAGAGATATATTAGGCGTGCTACGTGTCGCAAACGGGAGAGCGAAGTAAACCAGATGTATGTTCAGGCTCAAGATGAAGCTGCTGGCTTCCGCTTAAGCAAAGCTCGAGATTATTTTCGCATGCGTCGCTACGTACTACCACCGATACTTTCTCTTCAATATGCTGCAAAATACTTTACCGAAAGCTTTATACTCCCGTATCTGCTGATATTCTTAGCTGTATCGTTATAAGAGTTACCCTCCATATCCAGGTAGACGAACTCGCTCTTTTGCGATAGGGACACGCGTCGCCAGTTGAAATACTCGGTGTGCAAAATGTTCGTATTAGCGACGTCGGCAGTGTCAATCATTGCCGTGTTATTTACGTCGTTGAATTCGATAATCTGTAACACGTAATACACTTGATATTATTCAATATGATATATATATATATATATATATATATATATATATATGCAGACGCTCAGAAGTCGAACAACAGATGACGAAATCGGGTCACCGCGATTGAACCTACATATAAATACAATCGCAATTTCTCCCGCGTAATTGCACATTAGCGCGTAATAAAATTGACTGAATTAAACCGCAATCTCGTCTCGTGTCGTGCCCGAAATTCCTGTCAGATGCAGCAGCTGATCGATATTTGGCACGGAAACCTGTTTGCTCATTGCTGTGGGCAATTCCATAGCTTTGTACTACGAATTCCGTCAGCCGAAATAAGGCGAGCTCATCGTCAATTACGCGCTTTACAAAGGATTAATCTCGCGCATTCGATATCGCACGCGGTGTTCATTGAATGAAAAATTGAATCATTCTTGATGACGCAATACGCTGCAAAATATTTTTAAAGAAATTTAGAGAAGTATTCACATTACTCTTTGCTGCTGCGTGCTAAGATCTGGGTATGCATTTTGTACATGCTTTTTTTATTTTTAACGATCATTGTTAGTGTGTCGTTGCGCAACTTTTTTGTCATGTAAATTATCTGTGCAACGACACCGACAGCTATCGTTAAAAACAAAAAGCGTGTACAGAATGCATATCCAGCTCGAGCACAGCGAACGGAGATACGCGCATATTCTCATCTCAGTCGGCTCAAAGAGAGGATCTACGAAGTGGAGACATTGTGAAGTGCGAAGGTTTAATTAAGAAACCACAGAGATATTCTCCGTACTTGACAAGAGAGAATGTGACGAGTGGATTTGTGTCACTCACTCGAATTTACTTCCACGTCAAGTGGAAGTAAAGCAGAGTAGTAATGATCAATGTAATATCGTACTTTCGACATGCTATTTTTTTTTCATATCTCTGTTGCATTTTTTTACAATTTTAATATTCCATTCATGCGTTTGTCAGCAAAAGTTTATCAATGGTAGCAATTTAAAACCAAGTATTTTTATAATACATTTCGCCAATTTCTCCACACTGAAAAAAAAGAGTTTAGTAATAATAATTAAGCTTTGATGAAATATATGGGTCAGAGTCAGTGAGTAATCGCAAAAGCGGTATAATCTGCGAATGAAACCAGCTGATTACTTTGAGGATTAGACAATTGAGTTAATACCTTTTCTCAATAAATAAGCAAGATAAATATACCGAGAAAATTGCCTGATCGAATTATCCTTCCTAAAGGTAACGAATGAATATGACGATCATTCAGATCGGACAAAAATCCAATCACGATTCATTCGGAGTAAAACCATCGAAATATCCGGAAATGAACGGGAAAGATATATCCGTCACTTTTTGAACGACTAATCCGTTCATTTCCGTACAATCTGATGACATCACCGCCCATGTGAATCACACACTGAGAAAAAAAAGTCGAAATATTGGCAAGCAAATATTACGTGTGACTTTATTTTCGATATTTATTGGTTATAAAAAAAAATTTTATTGTGATGATGAAATATATATTTCTGTGAAACGTATCTCACTTTTTTTTTAAGTGGTTAAACTGGTTTATTTGCTAGAAATGGAATTTTATTTCGCCGCATTTAAATAAAGATTTCAGTGAAATAAATTTATACCCTATAAATAAATTTTTAAGTAGCTTTTTCTCCGCGATTGTTTTTATGCAACATAAATATCGTGAATCGTTCATTACTTTCGAAAGGATAATTCGACTAGTCAGTTTTCTCATTGTATTTATACCTTGCCCATTTGAGAAAAGATACAACGTACTCATGTAATCCTCAAAATAAATCAATTAGTTTTGTTCGCAGATCATACTACTTTTGCGATTACAAGCTACCTGACCGGGCAGTTTTAATTAAATGTTTAATACTTTCCGACTACATTTTAATTAAGCAGAAGCTATAACTAAATATTTATGAATATTTAGTAATTATATTAATAGTAGCCGATAGATTATTAAATATTTAGTTAACCGAACATTTAATTGAAATCATTTCAGCAAAGCTTAATAATTATCGTCTCTATATTGAGAAAAAAAAATTCGAAATATTCAGAGGCAAATATTATTTGTGATATTTTCTTCGATATTTATTAGTAATTAATAAATTTGATTGCGATGACAAAATATACGTTTCTGTGAAATATGTTCTATTTTCGTAAAATATATTTCATTTTTCTATTAATTGATTTATTTGCTAAAAATAAAATTGTATTTAGTCATATTTTAATAAAGATGCATTTCAATGAAATAAATTTATATTCCACAAATAAAATTTTAAATACCTTTAAATATCTTTTTCTCAATGCAGGCTGAATTGTTACTGCCAAACTCTTTTTTTATGGAAGGGTTCATAACACAATTAATGTCGAGCAAAGCTCAACACCCAAAAAAAGTCATGTTTAAATTGATGAAATTATTTCTTTAACTTGACTTTTTAAGTTGACGTGAAAATACCTTCGAAGAAAATAAAAATATATTACGCTATTAACTTTTTTTAAAGTAAACAAATTATTTCTTCAAATTATTTGTTTAACTTGAACAATTAATTTTTTTAATTCAAAGAAAGTACTGACAAAAACGTAAGAAATAATTTAGTCGTTCTGATTTTAAAAATATATTCTTTCCATTAAAAAAAAAAAAAATTTGCGTTGCACAACTATTTCTTTAATTCTGATGAAAGAAACAACCAAGAACTTTCTTCAAATCAAAGAAACTTTTCTTCGACCGTGCAGCAATGCACAAATTTCTTCGATTCCAACAATATTTTTTGAATCGAAGAAACTTTCCTTTGAGCGAACGGTTAAAGATGATTTTCTCAATCTTTCCGCCTTTTTATAATATATCTCACATTTTATTTATTCCATCGACAGAATAAGATAAATTTAGTCGATTGTATCCATTCAACCAACGAACTCGCGATCGACCAGGGATTAAAAAAGTCGACTCGAGGGTGAGGTTTACCTTGTTTATTATCACGCCGAAGGAGTAGGCGGGCTTCTCCGAGAAGGTGAGCGAGTTTGCCCTTCTGGCGAGATAGTCGTCCCAGGTGATGTTGAGCCAGGCTGATGGCGACGTGAGCGCCAGCAGGACGCTCGGGGTGCCGACGAAATCCCATAGATAATGCAATGTGTCGTTCGGACCATCGGCTCTCAGGTAGAGCGTCGTCACGTTTCGCTCGCGACACGGCTCATCGCAGCCCGGATTCACCCACGACCGCAGCTAAGGCAGGATAAAGCGGGCGTTTTATGCAACGTTGCAGATTAAACGACGACGTATTAACGGACGGATGGCCTAGATCAGTGCCGGATTGTGGCGACCAACGGCCTTGCCGTTCCTACGAGTCCCCCGTGTGATTATTATCGCACAAAACGGCGTTGCACCGTTACACTTACGCGCGGCATGCAGGCTCGTGTCTGCGAACCGTGAAGTGACGAAAGTTACGTTTTCCTGCGATCTTTTTTCTTTTTCCTTTCCGCGAAAAGTATACGCGCGATACGCTCAGCTATTCTGTCGCAATACTTCCTCCGTGACTTCATTCAAAGAAAAATCTAAAATTCTCTCTGTCTCTCTGTATCACGCCAACATAACTGAAGGGTTTTCTACGCTGAGAAAAAGAGTTTGGTAATAATAATTAAGCTTTGAAATTATTTTAATTAAATGTTTGATTAATGTAACCAAATGTTTAGTGATATTTGATAATTATATAAATAGTAATCAAACATAATTAAAACAATCAATCGATTATTAATGTTTACTACATGTTGCTAAATATTTGGTAATATCAACTAAATATTTAATTGAAATTATTTTATCAAAGCATATCATCTAAGTTTGATTATTGTTACCAAAATCTTTTTTAATGTACAAACAAGTCTAAACAATTAAATTTTTAGGTAATAAAAAGTTTTTAAATTATTCATTATGTAAATATAGTAATTTTTCTTTGGACACACAGTATGTATAAGAATAAAATTGTAAACTTTGATTAATATACTTTTTAATTTCCACTTAAAAGAGAAAAATAAGAAACCTCTGGATTTATTTTTGCGGGAAATTTTATTTTTATTATCTACTTTATTCTAATAAAGTACGTAATAAATATAAAATATTAATATATTTTACATTTATCTTCTTTCATTAATAATTACGCTGGAAAAAAAATTTTTTAATGTAAAAATACATTTTCGATATTCTTTTTGTCAGAGTGTATAACAATGAAAGAGAAAGTATTATTTAAAGTCTTATTTAAAGTGTAAAATATTGGTTGCACTTTTTATTTACAAATTTCTTTTCAATAAAAAACTTTCTATATTTCTCCGTATAAATATGATAATTTTTCTCCGGACGTGTAATAGGTATAAGAACAAAGTTGTGGGCGTTGATTAATATGCTTGAAGACCTATTTAAAAGAGAAAAATCTTCTGAACTCGTTTTTCTCATGAAAATTTTATACTTATACTTTACATTTTATATTTACTTGTTTTATTTACTTGCAGTCAAGTTTCAAAAAAGTTCTTAATTGAAATATTTACATAAAATAAAGAAACAATTTATATTCAAGTATTTTTTCTAGAAAATGTTTACTGTTAAATTATTTTTATATTCAAGATAATCGGATATTTTAATAAAAAAATTATTTAATTAAATTTATACTATTTATCCGTAATATTCATATTTCCGGTTTTCTATTTGATTCCTGCTGGAACAAAATTCATAATGTGGCGTTACTGATAGGAAACAATTTGACGTGATTATCCAGATTAAAAAATAATTTTTCTAGGAAACCCTTCAATTATAAACAGAAAGTATATAAAAAAAACTTCATATTTTTTATACATCTTAACATTCGCAAGTTACATTTCTAACGTGTTACATCGTGTGGCGAAATAGATGAAAAAAAAAAAAAAAACGCGATAGATTTCTTTGCTCTATTTTCAAACACGTTAGATCTAGGTTCGCGCAGTTGGTTTCTACTTATTTACTAATTCACGTCTAGGATCGATAGTGCAGTCCATTACGAATTTAAAACACTAGGCCAGTATACAAGGTACAATCGTACTCCGAGAATACTCCGAGTGCTTTAAAATATTAATGGTAATTCACGCTACGTTGTTGTTTACAATTAACGAACTCGCTCCTATAACGTCACACAAATATCGATAAGATAATCTCTTTCTAAATTCTTTAAAACGAAGTCCCACCTCTTTAGAGTGAAATTTCACCCTAAAGAATTTAGAGAGATATATTGCGCATATACAATCCCTCAATAAAAAAAAAAACAAAGTATAGAATGATAAAAGTGGAATAATTAAAATAATTAAGACAAACAGGCTAAACAAAGCGCTCCGTTATTAATTTAATCACAATTTACTTATTATTATATTCTTATATTTTTACTTTACCTTTATACTTTTATTTTTTTTTTTTTATATATTAACTTTTTATAATTATTATTAAATTACTTTATTATTAGATCGTCGGAGCTCCGAGGTGAATTAATAAACGCGTCAAAGCGTAGCGTCGCTCGCGCGCGCTGACACAACGAAATTTAAAGCGCCGAGCTGAATGAAAAACATGATCCACATCCGCGCGCGTTATTAATCATCGCGCGATTCATCGACCGTGCCCTTCGATCTCGCGCGATCTACAGATCGCGTCGGTGCACTTATCCATTGCTACGCGAGCACGCAGCCAATTTCTCAATAAATCCACCTGTTCGGCGACAAAAGAGATAACGGCAACATAAATCTCCGCCGCGAGATTGCGGAGCGCGTCCGGAGCGCGGGAACGGTTGCCGCGGTGATGAAGGGAGCGGGGAGGGGGCACCGCGTGGTGGGCGCAACACGCCTGTCCCCCTCCCTCCCCCCTGCTCCGAAGAACATCAGAGCCGACGGTCGGCGATCCTTTGTCCGTCGTATTTCGCGGTCCAGGACGCGCTTTTACGCGCGTTCGAAGGTTCAAAGTCGCGCGACGATGAATCACGCGCACGCGATCCGTCCGTTTGGGCGGCGCGATGCCGTCTCGCAGACAACGACGCGCTTGCAGCGGCGATTCGCGCGGCCGAATCGCTGTCTCCTGGATAGCCTTCTCTTCCGGGACGAAGGACGGATCCCGGGGAGAGACGGGGAGAGCTTGCTGGTACTCACTGTGCGCCGTGTAGAAGAACCCAAGTCCGCCAATGCGACGACCAGCAGCAGACAGAACGTCGTGGCGCTGGCCATGCCTGCCGTCGCATACAACGACGATACACGAAAACGCTCGCGGCAACGCGCCTGTCAACGCTGACGCCGTTCGCAAACTGATAGCAACGCGATCGCGTGGGAACACGCGGCTCTAAAGCACCGCGGAAACTACGGAAGGCAAGTGGATGGCCAGCGCTGCCGTGGTAGCGAGGGGAATGAAGCGAGAATGAGACGCGAATGGTAAATCGTCGGTTGCTCGACCGATATATGTCAAATTGACACGTAGGACGGTATAATATTCATCAGGATATTGTGCATTTATGCGTACAATACGCGTAAATAATTATAAATCTTTTTCCATAATTGAAGTATATAGGTAACACGGTTGGAAACAAAATAATAAAATTTCATACGAAAAAAAAAAAACGAAAGATTGGATTACAGTTTTGTTATCGGCATTGGGTGTCGACTCGTAACAACATATAAATTTGCTTTATATAAGAGCTTTATATAATTTTATACTTTATACATATAAAGCAAGCATAATTTTCAGGATAGCGTGAACAACACTACGTTTTTAGAAACTAATCTGTTTTACGAGCTAAAAACCTAGCTTCAGTATAAAAGAAAACGTTATCTTCCTCCAACAGTTTGTGCATAAACATATGTGTATGTGTTATCGATATAGTAGTTGTAACAGTTGTATAGAGTTGTATCTTAAGTAGTAAACTGATGTTATTTGCGTCACTTTGATATCAAAATATCAAAGACATTATTTTCACGTTGAAATGATAAATAACGTCAACTTGCTACCTGAGATGTTGATGTTTACTACATTAATATTGCATCCATACATATAGATCAATTCAGTTGGTAAATCTAACAGTCATCAACAAATGTCGCCAGTATCTTTATTATAAAACTGTTAATATATTTAACTTTAGTATTGATAAAATAAAAATTAGAGTGTAATAATAAAAATTAAAAAACGGAATGTAGCATTCACTATTTCTGATAAAATCTTTGAATCTTCGATAATCCATTGCTTATTGTTCACATAGAAAATACGTCAAACGTAGTTTACATAGTTTAGATTATGTACTCGTGTAATATAGATTATTTATATTTTACGCATAATCCTAGCTGGAATTGATATAAAAGTTTCAATGCTTCATGCTTAAATAGAAAAATGCGTCTTCCCTTGTTTATCGAAATTAAAAAGTTGCATATTAAGACTAATTACAAATGATTTTGTTATGTTTAATATCATAAAGTAAAGTAATTTATTTCTTGAAACAATTTTGCATCACATTATAAAAATAATTAAGAATATTATACTTATAAATAATAAAAAGAAGCATTGAGAGAATTCAATAGATTGAGTACGATGGTTCAATATTTCTGTTTCGAAGTAAAAAGTAAATTTGAAGATTGTTAATAAAATATCCATAAATAAAAAACCTTAAAATACAGAATAATAATTTTTTTCGAGATAAAGAGTATATTAACTATTAAGTTTGATATTTTGTACAATCTAGAATTTATAAGTTAATTATTTTAAATTATAGATATAATTAAGAACAAGTCTATAGATAAAAGGAAAATCAAGAGATAGGACATAATTTCTTTTTTTTTTTTTTTTTCAGATAAAGAATAAATTTATTCCGTAAAACTCATCTTGATTTATAAAACCAAAAATGTACGTAACTACTTTAAAATATAAAAGTAACTAAAAAAAGTATATCTATAGACAAAAGAAATCATACACGCATATCAAAAGATAAGATATTGAAATAAATTTATTTAATTCATGATTAAATTGTATTTAAATAGCTTAATTATAATCTATTTTTTTCAACGTAAATAAAGTCATAATTTATGAAGAGCTTGTTGTTATGAAAGCAAAAACTCTCAGAATCAACTTGCGTGAAATTTAAGCAATGTATTCAAATATTAAACCGGTTTCGTTACGTTAATATGTAATGGATATTTCTTAATTTATCATTATATCATTTATATATCATTTCTTTTATTTCCTGTATGACGATGTAATAATCGTTACCGTTTACTTACCTTTCGCATTAATCGACGCATATCGTTCATTCGTAATAACGACGTGACTTAAAAATTATTTTTTAATTGTCTATAAAAAAAGAATTTTAATGAGAATTTAGTATACTGAATGAAAAGGCCATAATACTTTTATTACTCTACAATCAGTAGACCAAATCGTTACACGAAAATCGCATTTAAAAAATGATATCACGAAATGCAAAATATTTAAACCGAAAAAATTTTATTTTGCGAGCAGGAGTCGATTATATTTAAAATAACATTATTTAAAATATATATTTAAAATAAAAGTTATAAAGTATTTCTTATTTTACAATAAATAACTTCTTTTGACCTATTTTTTATTTTTTATTTTAAATAAAAAAAAGAAAAAATTGTTTAATTCCAAATAAGTAGTTTAGATAAGTTTTTACTGCTGCTGGAAACGATAATGGTTCTAACAAATTAAATACAATTGCTGCGCAACTATATAGAATATATGCAATTTAACTTTTAAGATGAAAATAGAGACGGATATTTATTAAGTTTAGCACGTCTTTATCATCGTTCGCGCCGGTGGAAAGATTATTAGAATATTGGAAGATTAGTGGAAGCCTTATCATGAAACTGAACCGAAGGAGCATGAAGGAATTTTGAGAGTTTTTGGTTTTAACCTTAGTTCGCCACCTTTAATTTCGGTTACCTTCCCCATGGGTCTTTGGAATCTTGTAATATAGACGTATCTCTGAACAGAAATAAACACATTTTTTAACTTATACATGTAACGTATGAAATCAATACCTCAGAGTCAGATAAAGATGATAAGCGAGACTCGGAATCGACAATATTTTATTCATAAGTAATTATCAGGTTGGTTAGGAAGTCTTCATATTTTATGCAAAAAGGATATTTTTTCACAAGTAGCATTTTTATTTTAATCATCAATATAGTCTCCGTCTATTGACCTACCATCGATCTACAAGCTTGAAAATTCCGTTCTTGGCTTAGAGAGAAGAAGACATTAGTCCTGGAATTAAAGAAACGCTCCAATTCTCTTTGGATCAAGTTTCTGGATTATTATTTTTTTTTTTTTAAAGTCGTATCAATTATTTTATAACATCCCTGTTTCCAAGTTACGTCGCTGTTACAGCAAATGAATCTGTTATTCATGCTAATCATCTTTGTCGCCGAGTATCATCTTCACCTTACCCGTTCCTCGGTGTGACCGAACGCGCGCGACGTCAAAAAATTCGCCGCTTACTCAAGGATCATCATACTCACCCAATGACGGTACTTAACAGCAGCACTTACCTATATACGTCCTCCGCGAGCTTTCGCGCGCGCTCTTGAAAGGATTTTTTAACGTCGATGCGCATTGTAAATATGTAATGCGAGTTGCCTTTCGCGCCGAGAGAAGGAAACTCGTACCCCATTGGCCGTCGAATTCCGCCAACGGTGGTGGAGTTACCAAGCCTCGGCACATTATCCCGTATAGTCTCGCATATGTACAATCTCACTTTTATATACGTATACAAAGTGCCTTCGACAAAGTGCCTTCGCCGGGCGTCAGGCCTTGAGACGCGTATTAAAATTCATTGTACCTGTGAAAAAATTCCCATATCGCGCCGCGCGCCACGGTACAATCCGACGTTACGCCCTGACGGCATCGGAAGTCGCCCGTCGCGAGACGTTCTTTGTGTCAAGAGAGAGAGAGAAAGAGAGAGATCACCATGCCCAGATATTACAAAGTCCATGAAGTCCTTGACAAACTTTCGCGATAATACATCGTATCGTGATGTCAATCGACGAACGATTGCAAATATTTACGATTTAACAATGTTCGTACTTATGCTGATACTGGACAGAAAAAAATTGGTATCAAATCAATCATTATATTCTCATATATATATATATATATATATATATATATATATATATATATATTTATACACACACAGGGTGATTATTAATGAATGTCCCCACTTTTTACCATAGGAGCATGTGTTTGTAATTTCTAATAGAATAATATGTTAGAAATACGTATCCGTCGGTAAATCAGGCTCCTATGGTAAAAAGTAGGGACATTTATTAATAATCACATTGTGTGTGTGTGTGTGTGTGTGTGTGTGTGTGTGTGTGTGTGTGTGTGTGTGTGTGTGTGTGTGTGTGTGTGTGTGTGTGTGTATAAACGCAAGAATATAAAATTATGAATGAATTTAATAATATTAAATAGACATAACTTACATGAAGAAATTTGTTTCTTATGTGAAAAATTTCGTTTCTTCGTGTACTTACGCAAGTTATGTCTATTTAAGATTATCAAATTCTTTCAAAAAAATTGTATACTCTCGCTTATATATGAGAATCTGATTGTTGATTTTGTACTAATTTTTTTCTGTGTCTACGGCTTGAAAAATCGCGAGCATGTTGCTATGCTGAAATTCTAAATTCTTCTGCTGAGATAATTAGAGCTAAAGAGATAAAGGACTAATCGCAGATACTGTCCCTTATAACGAAAGGCAGAGCTTTCAAAAAAAAAGATTGTAACAATGAAACATCCGGAAAGTGCGACATACAGAAAAAAAAAAATAAATCAACAATCATTTTCTCATATGCAAAAATATAAAGAATATAAAATCTTCTGAAAGAATTTGATAATCTTAAACAGATACAACTTGTTTATATGAGGAAATTTGTTTCTTCATGAAATATTTTGTTTTAGCAAGTTGTGTCTGTTTAAATCAACAAATTTTTTCAAGATTTTACATTCTTGCATATGTATAAGACAATGATTGTTAATTTGATACCAATTTTTTTCTGTGTGTTTTGAAGCTCCTTAAACAGGGATGGGCAATATTTGAAATACGTATTTAAATACATTTTGTATTTTATATTTTCATACATTTTTTAGAGTATTTTGTATTTTGTATAATATTTAAATACTTTTTCGAAAGTATTTCATATTTGTAAATACACTTTATTTATTTATTTGTACCTTCAGCTTTTGCCAAGAAGTAGGACTTGGTTTACAATTTTGCCTTAACTTTATTCATCCCTCTACTCTTTCCCTACTCTCTTCTTATTCTACTTATTTATAAATACATTTAAAAATCCACAAACTGTTAACCAATTTTCCAGCGAGAAGAAAGATAGCTTTTTTATATTGACCGATCACAATGTTATCCAAGATATTCAAAACATAGATAATAGTGTGATTGATCATTATGAAATAGCTATTGAAGAAGTCTCAATATAAAGAAGCTATTCAAGATATTGAATAACAGTGTGATTAATCAACACGAATTTTGCTCTAAACTGCAGCTGATATCATTTTTTTTTAATGATAAAAAAGAGAGCATAGCAAGTTTAGATAACTGTTCAGATGTAAAAGAAAGCATTTATTCCCTATAATATATTTTTGTGCTCGTTTATTTAGTCTAGTGCACTAGACTAAACATCTCTATCTCTCCATAAAGAGATTATTTCCATTTCCACGTTTATTAATTCGTCAGCATGTAGTTCTCAGATACATCTTTTGAGACATTATTGTTTTTAAAAGGCAATAATAAACTAAATTAAACAATTTCTAATATACATGTTATAACATATAGTTTGAGTTTAATTTTGAAATTAAAACGCAATCAAAAACTAAAGTTTCCGAGAGATAAATAAAGAATATATAAAAACATTTAATGACGATAGATAATTTTAAATAAAATTGGAAAAAAATTGTATTTAAATACAAAATAGTATTTGAGAAAGTATTTACCAAATACTATTTTGTATTTAAATACAATTTTTCATATATTTTACCCTTATCCTTAGATTAACATGAAAGAAGAAAAACCGCGCAACCTCGGCAGCCGCGAAACGAAACGAAACGGAAAGGGAGCATTAGCATTAAGAGCGAAAAAGCAGAACTGCTACTTTCTGGTTTCGTTCGGCTCTAACAATTCTGCCTTTTCGCAGAACTGCTGCTTTCCGATTGGTTTCCTAACGAATTTTGCTTTTCCGCATTCCGCTTTTCCAATCTTAATGTAAATTCTCCCTGAGCGAAACGTAATTCGCGTGCGGCGTCGAATCCGCGTCGCTCGCTCGCCAGCGAGCCGAGTTCTTCCACCGGCGCGGCGCGGAGCGGCGACGACGACGGATTCGCGGCGAGGACCGACGGACGGACGCCGCGATCGGTTCCACTTGGGAACCGGGTACAGGCGGGGAAAGAGAACGTGCAAAAAGAACGTTAAGCGCGCAGACTGCGACCTTGACCGGAGCGGTGTCCGCGCGCGCGAGGCATGGCGTGGCGGGGCAAGACGAGGTGAAGCGAGACGAGGCGAACGTACGTGCGTCCGTCTAGCGCGCCGAGGGGTTCCATTCCCTCTCGGCCGGTCTCCGGCCGATTTCCTTTTCGATACGGACGACTTTTTCGAGTACGCCTCGCCGCCGCGGAGCTGATGAAGCCGCGCGGAGGGAGGATAATTTTTCCTCTGCAAGACGAACTTCGAAAAAAAAAATTACACGAATTTGATTTAATTATCTTGTCGACGTAAGGAAGAAACGTAGAGCGAATTTATATGAAGGAAAAACGATTCCTTTATGAGAAAGCCAGTGTTGCGCTTAGATATAGCTTGAAATTATCTGGATAAAGTTAAGATAAAAACGATCTAATTTTACGTTTGTCTAGATAAAAGATAAAATTGTGTATCGGTTTCTAGATCATTTTAAGATAACCTTGTCGAGCAACACAATTTAGGATGTAAAAACAATACATTCGTATTTTTATTGATAAACCTTCATTTCTTAAAAAAACATGAGTTCTTCAAATAATTCAATCTTCACTGCGCAAATGGAAGTCGAAGTTGAAAAATATACAGGAAATATGTAATTCACATCACGATATGACTGATAAAATTCTTGCAAACGTCTCCGAACCACTTGTAGTTTTGGAGCAAATTTTTACATTGCACTATTTTTTGATCTGTGCAATCTGTTGCTGTCACTTCAAAAAAGTTGAAGCTAAGAACAATACTGCAATACTTATTGTCATTCACATTAAGATAACTTGATAACATTTCTTTTATCTCGGACAAAGAAGAAGCTAATGCACATTCTAGATAATCTAGACAAAGATAAAGCTAGTCTTTCATCTAGATAATATTATACAGATAAATTGGAAAAAACAGCGAAATTGTTAGTGCATTCTTTTATCTGCGATAAAGATGGAGATAATGTACATTCTAGATAAAACTAGCTTCATCTTATTTTTATCTAGATAATCTAGATAAAGCCAGTTTTTCATCTAGATAATTTTGTATAAATAATGACAGACATTGGAGAAAATAGCGAAACTGTTAATGCAATCTTTTATCTCAGATAATTATGGAGATAATGTGCATTCTAGATAAACTAGCTTTATATCTTATCATTATCCAGATAAAGCTAGTTTTTCATGTAGATAATTTTATGTAGATAACTGCAAACAACTGGAGAAAACAGCGAAATTGTTGGCGCATCGAGAATGAACGTACGCCGCGTGCATGATGCACTTGGCAACGGCCGGCGTGCGCATCGGAAAGTCGAGGAAACGCCGTGGGAGAAATTCTAGACGCGTACGCGCACGCACCGCACAGCGCGCGTATGTACGTTGCGCGGACGTCAGTTCGGTAGGGTTTAATTACGGGAAGTAATTACATCGGCAGGAGAGATATAATTAATCGAATCGGTAGAGACAGCGGAGCTGTCTATCGCGTGCGGCCAGCGTGTGGCAATGTAGATGTAACGAGAGAGGTGGGGCGGTGAAAAAAATGTTACGCCGCCTACGTGGGAAATCTAGTTACGAAATTTCTCGATTCGAACTGGTTAATTCGGCCGCGCGGAATTAGCGCGAGTCCGAGGGAGGATTACGCCCGTCGTCGTTAGTAAGGGCGTCATGGCGTCTCCGCGATGACCCGGCGCGATCCGTCTCGCGGCCGGAGAGAAGAGGCCACAATAGCGAGAATACTCAAGGTCAAGGTCAGTCTGGGCACTCCCCTTCGCGTCTGATCATCGAGAGCCGCTCGACGGCCGCCCCCTTCGCCCGGAGACCGAAGTCTGGGGCCCCGATTTTTCCGAGATCGGACTTCGCGAAGGCGACGCGCGCGCGTGGCTAAGCGAGGCGAGGTAAAAGCCGCTCTCGACGGACGCGCGGCTGCTCCTCGACGACTTCGTGATACGGCGCTGAAGGTCGTCGCAGGAAGTCGAGACCCATGGGAGAATAGAACCGTCTCGTATGTACCGGGTGGCGCGATTGGAAACGAGTTGAAGAGCTTCTCCGCACTCACCTGCACTCTTCCTGCGATTGTTCTCGCTCGATTCACGTCCGCGCGACACAAAGATTTCTCGGCAGGTATTACCGAATCGAATCTCCCCGATCTAATGTGGATTAAGTCAAGTGCGCGTTAGGACGGCGAGAAAATGAGAAAATCGTATGGCCTTACGTATAAATTATGGATAATTCGCGCTTTTAATCTCTCTTTCTGTATCGTTAAAATTTGAAGGATTATATTATATATTATATATTGTCTTGTTTTATGTTTTTTTCTACGCTAACGTAGATTAATTTTAGTCTCGGTTTAACTTTTCTAACTTTTTTAATTAGAAAAAGATTAAGAGTAAATTAAAGCGAGATTGAGTTAATCGACATTAGTGGAAATGGACATATCTATCTAACTTTAAGCTTATCACACATCGTATTTCCTTTATCTTTAGAAACTTTATGGATCGTTATATACATGCATGTATGAGGAGCAGACTTTCAAAATGCGTTTATTGAAAATTTCACTTGGACAATATTTTTTGGAAAATTTGAAAAATTTGGACTGATTTTTGACATCGCATTATATTTTTATATTTCACATGCTACTGCAATCAGGCATACTGTGATTTTCTTTCTCGTTTTTTAAAAATTAGAAATTTTGAAAGTCTGCTCCTCACATATATAAAATAAGTATCAATCAATTTGGATCTAACAAAGCCAAAATCGTGATTTTGTAACTGATCGCAGAAATACTAGATTCGACGATTAGTAATTTAACACATACAATTTCGGAAATACACAGAATATGAAGAGAGAAGTGAAAAAAATTGCTAAAAAGAAATATTCTTTTTCACTTTTCTCTCTACAATTTCCAATCATATCCCTTGAGGTACCTCGTGGGCATTCCATGTTCGAGATCGAAGTTTCTCGAAATTTCGAAGATAATTAAATTATGCTACATTTTATTTTTTCCAAAGTAAAGTACAAACACTTGTTCCAGAAACTCTAAAATATGCTCATTGAATTTTTAGATTTTTTTTTATCGTCTCAAATACATGAAAAAATGATCGAAATCGAAAGAAGATACTTTTTTTTCACACGGTACCTAAAGAGATATTTTCACAATCAATCAAGAATAAAATAAAATACGAATGCATGCAGTGACTCAATATCTCGCACTGCACTGCTTACTCCGACACTCCTCTCATGTCTCTTCGTCGCGTTCGAAATTTGAACTAGTTTTACCGAGAAAGGACAAGAGAGGCGGGCTCCTGTTCACACTTATGTTAGCGCTAAACGTACCTGCCTAGTCGCCGGTCTTATCAATGTTTTATACCTTGCAACTGCGCCAGCTGCAGCTGCCGATTTCTCATTTTGCTGCCGGCGAACGGGTGGAAGATGGGCACTCGGCCCTGCGCTGCCCGAGAACATTCGTCGACCTTGCGCCAAAGGGCATCACTACGAAAACCGATACCGATGTAATACAGATCGATCGACTAGCTATCGAAGAGCGCAGCCTTTTTAGCGGCTGAAAAGGTTGCGGACTCTCTGTTCAGTATCGCGTAAGGCAACCGGCACGCACGCACGCAGGCAGGCACGTAGGCACGCAACACGCACATCCGCGCACGCAGAAGCATCGGGCGGCGATCGGATTCGTAGGCGAGCCCGCGATAATTGCGCCCGGCCCGACGACCGAAAGTCCTACGACTGCACTCGCCGTGCAAATTCGCGGCGCGCCGCTCGTTGCCGTCGCCGCCGCCGCGCTCTGTTCGTCCCGTCCCGTCCCGTCTCGTCGCGTCGCGGTGCTCGTCGGGACGAACGAAAAACGGAACAAAGAGTCTTCTTGCGGGCAAGCAGTACCCGCCGGTTCTCGGCCAATGAGAGGAATCGGCAAGATCGCCCGCCGCACCGGCCGGCTCTAAACGTTCGACCGGCTGCCGAGCGCCGCGCCGCGAAAAGGGACGATCGCTGGATTCGCGAATCCAGCTCGCGAAATGGAGGATATCGTACGAGGATATCTTTCGCGAGCGAGGTTTTCTTTCTTGAATTACTCGCGAGAAAAGTAGCAGAAAAAATGCGCATAAATCTCCGCGACGAAGACATAAAACAAGTCTATATTATAAGAATATTATTTCCTACTAAGCAAGAAACGTTAAGCCCAAATCACACTAGCGATTGACAATTGCGATTGACGATTGGCGATTACTTTTTAAACCAATCAGAGCAAAACATTCGGTGGCTGCTTTGCTCTAATTGATTGAAAAGTAATCGCCAATCGTCAATCGCAATCGTCAATTGCTAGGTGTGATTTGGACTTTAGGCCTTGCGCACAATAGAGAAGTATTAGATATTAGGAACAGGAATTAAAATTTTAGAATCAGTTTCCTCAATGAACACGATAGATAAATAAGTTACGTTGTATCTTGTACGGCACATTTATGTCTTGCATCTTATTCATATCCATTATGCGTTATGTTTAATTCATTGAGAAAATTGAATCTAAAATTTTAATTCCTATTCCTAATATGTAATATTCCTCTATTATACGCAGAGCCTTACAGCATGATCAGTGAAACAATATTATATAAATTTCAAATATTATATACATTTCACAAAGATTATTCGATTTTTAATTACATGATTTTTTTGAAACATTGTTTAGAATTTTTAATTAATAATTTTTATTAAAGCTAAAAATATAAATAGTATATTTTAATTTAAAAATTTAGATATTAAGACAATCATAAATGTAATGGAGGAATTCTTAATTTTATCAGTAAGAATAAAATAATTAAAAAATTATTAAAATTCAAAATAAATAAGTTGTTTAAAATTAAAGAATAAATAATAATGAAAGAAATAATTATTTGGAAATACAATTTAAAAAATAATAGGAGTAAGTAAAAAGGCTATAAGTGAGAGTACAGCGCGGTTAGTATTGCGCAAAACAGATTCATCAATCATAAACTAGATCTGAATTTTATTACACGCTGATGATGACTCCAAAGTTGTGTCGAAACGTTCGAACAAAATTTTTTGAATAAATTTTGTTTATGACAGGTGAATCTGTTTTGCGCAATATTAACCGCGCTCTACTCTCATCAGTCTACTTATTCCTATTTTTGTTAAATCTCGAGAATCTTTTACTTAAAGTATAATTGTTTAAAAAATGTTTCATTTTTTTATAAAAAAATAAATTAAAAAGAATAGAAAACTAATAATTTCTATTAAAAAATTAGATAATAATTAAATCTGTCAAAAATAATGAAAAAATTGAAAATAAAAATATATTTATGATCATAAAATACTTTGAAAACAAAGTAAACAAAATAATAAATATAAAATGTATTTTGTAACATTTTTTAAAACATTGTAAAATATTTAAAAAAAAATTTATCTCTAAATTGTCAAAGTATGTTCATATTAATGTCATACACAACGTTAAATACGATAAATTCAATAACGTTACATGTTATATACGATTAAATCACGTTATGTCATAACATGCTAATAATAGTTTTATGCTTGCTAAGTCTTTTATTCGATCTTTTCGGTAGGATTTAATTTCATCCTTCTGACGCGTTTCAATGCTAATTTACAACATTCTCTTTGCATCATATTTTGTGCTTATATTTATTTCGCCTCTTCACGCATTATTTTATCGAAATTAAACAACATAAAAATTGATGAATTCCGAAAGCGAATCGAAAAGTCAAATAAGCAATAAGCAGAAAGCAAAAAACAGGAAGCATATAGTAGATTAGCCTTTAATCTCGTGTCGATCAAACCATAGCGATTTGCCGTTCTGCAGAATTTTTTTCGTAGTTTATCGCGTATAAATATCATCGTCAGAGAATAAATGTCAGCGAGTGTGACGTGCAAATTTATTGCGAATTCAAATTGACCCTCTATAACCGGATTTTGCCTCGCTATAAAAGATAATTGTATACAATTTACAACATCGAAAAATCATCGAAAAAAAAGAGAGATGGATTAACTTAAAAAAATAGATAGATATAGAGTAAAACTTGAAAAATACAGATTGTAGGAGTATGCTATTCCCAAGGTGCGTTACGAAGAATTAAAGTACAAGTATGTCAAATGAAACCCAGAGAATATTTACTGCGTAACTTTTGCGAGAGAATCGCGAATCGCGGAGGGAGTAGCGTCCTGCGGTTACGATGCGTGCTCTGACGAACTTTTGTTCTGACAAATACTCGTACGTCAGAATAAATAAGCTAGAGATTTCTGTGAGAGTGGTTAACTGCACGCATTACACTACAATTCTTCAAATGCACGAATTCATCAAGTTGATCGTTTAAATGAATTTGTCTCCTCGTTCGAATTCCTGCGATACACACTTGCTGAAATTAATATTGCAAAAGTAATCCGTTTAAAATTTGAAAATAAAAATCTATGTGATATGAGGGGGAAAAAAACTCGTCACAATCGAGACCGTCTGGTATTCTCGATTTCTTTCTCTTGATGTAAGCACTCGTCTATTTCCAATGTATAATAGATTAACTTTATTATCTCGGTTTAACTTACTCTATATTTCTTTTAATTAACTTGATTAAAATTAATGTTAATTATTATTTTTAATTAAATTAATTTTAATTAATAATTTGGAACTAAAAAAAAAATAAAAAATAAGTTAAATTGAGATCAAAATTAATGTAGAAATAATGGAAATGGACATCAGTCACGTATTCAGTTCTTCCGCTCACAGGAAAGAACTGAAGATAATCCTTTTCAGAATCGAAACTTAACGTTTGTCAGATATTGTTTAACAGTCAAGTAGACCAGAAACGTTTCGACTTATTGTATTGTTACTAATATCAAAATATATTATACTTTTATATAACCACATCTAAATTTACTTGTTTCGGCCTTTTAGTACTTCTGAATTTATTATCAGTATTTAAAGTAAATCAATTATTTGTTCAGATAATATGTTTAATGTAAGCAAATAATTTTTTAATTTGAGGAAAGTACTAACAATAAATGAAATGTGAAAAAACAATATAGTTGGTCTGATTACAAAATATGTTTCTTTCGTTTAAAGATTAAAAAGATTTGCATTACACAATCAAACGAGTTCTTTAATTCTAATAAAAGGAACAATCAAAAAATTTCTTCAAATCAAAGAAACTTTTCTTTAACCGTGCAGCAATGGATAAATTTCTTTGATTCAAACAAATATTTTTCGACTCGAAGAAACTTTTTCTGTGGATGTAACATTTGAAACTTGGTCGGCTCATTAGCCCTCTTTATTTTCCTTGATTTTATATCTTATGAGAGCTTATCAAATCTTTTTTTTAAATTTAAAAATTTTTAATAATAAACTTTTCAAGAATACTAAACGGCCATGTCATCAATTTTGTGTATAGAAAAAAAGTCAAGGTATTAGCAAGCAAATATTACTTGTGACATTTCCTTCGACATTTATTCGATAGCTATAAAAAGAATTTGATTGTAGTAACATAACATACATTTCTATGAAATCTCATTTTTTTTTTAATTAGTTGGTTTATTTGCTAGGAATAAAATTTTATTTCATTGTATTAAAATGTTTGTTTCAACGAAATAAATCTATATTCCACAAATAAATTTGCAAGTATCCTTTTCTCACTACATTTGCGACAGTATCTCTCCGAGCTCTGAAAAGATTCTGAACTTTGTGAAGTTACAACAAGACTGCATTTCCCACAAGACATCACTTGCGCTGCAGTCGTCCGTTTCTAAGGAACAGGTCGGACGAATTCGTCGGAACAAAAATTCGCCAGACCACGCAGCCACTGTAACCGCAGTCTTTAAGTTACGTCGAAGGTACCGGCAACCCGCGATATGGCCATTCCTGCGAAATTGCAGGACACGCTCCACCGCGTCCCCTTACCGGCGTCGCGCGATGCGCGTAACGATAAGGAGGCGACGACGACGGACGCACCGGCGACAGGTGGGACGTTGTGAAGCCACTCGACAAATTGATTGATGCGATACCGCCGGGCGATACCAGTTATTAATTTAATTTATCATTCCGCAACGCTATCGGGCTCACGAGGCGTGAAGCGAATGCGAGTTTCGCCGAACGCCACGTTGAATGTTAAATAAAAAAAACGCCGAGCGAGCCATCATCGACAGCTCGGTGCTGTTCGCGTGAAACGCACGTGCGAGAAGCGAGTTGCCGATGTAAAGTCGTTCACTAATCGTTACAATCGTTAAATTATTCCAATCGCGAGAGTCGAGAGAAGAGAGAAAGCTCTTGTACGAATACGTACGATCTGAATCAGCGTTTCCCATAGTTCCTGGCAAAAGAAACGATCATTGGCTGCCCATTCCTCTCTCGGACGCTAAATTTGTTCGCATACCTGCGTACGATTTAAGCCGAATGGAATTTCTCTGCGACCACACCGTGGCACCCGAACGAACGAACGAACGAACGAACGAATAAACGCACGCACGCGAGGGAAGACTTGTTACTACTGCGCTCCTGACTTTTCTATACGTCACCTGTTCGTTCCCCTCCCGTGGGGGGGGGCCGCCCGGAGTTCCGAGAAAGCGAGCTCGACGCCGCCCTCGGGAAACCCTAACTCGGGCATCGTCGGGCTCGATCATTTTCTAAGCCACGATACCTGGAAGTCGTGGCTACCCGCGTACGCACTCGGTGTGTGTCACTCGGCCGCAAGATCGCCGCGCCGCGCCGCGCCGGGGACGTTCGACGCGGTCGTCGCGAACGACGACGAGGACGATGAGGACAGGTGGCGGTGAGGCACTGCGCGACGCGTCTCGCTGCACTCGCGGCCCCGACGTCGAGTTCCCCGAAGCGGGCGCACTTCCGTTTCGCCGCCATCTACGGCTTCTCTCCTCGTCACTCCGCTTCTGCCGCTTATCCCGCTCGCCGGCAGGAATCACAGACAATTAATCATAAAAGGCGCGCGAGGGTCCCGAGACACGGGTACCGCGTATCGATGATGATGATGATGATGATGATGATGATGGTGATGATGCTCGCGACGGTGGTACAGCGGGAGCGGGCGACGCCCGTGCGACGACGGCGACGACGACGAACGCGACACGTAGAAAAAAGGGATACGCGGGATGGGCAGGACGAGGGGGAGAGGAAGAACGCGGAGAACCGGTTCCCCGAGGGGGGCAGTTTCGTGCCCCCCGACAACTCGATGAGCGTGATTTGTCTGGGCTTTGCTCGCCAGCGTCGTCGTCGTCGTCGTCGTCGTCGTCATCATCGTCATCGTCATCGTCATCGTCATGGTCATCATCGTCGTCGTCGTCGTCGTCGCTGACTCGGCACGACTCGACTTCTTCTCCCGCGAGAATGCCTTTGCTCCGGTGCACTACCTACCCATCTACCTACCTACCTACCAACCTACCTACCTGCTCGCCCTGCCTGCCTGCTTGCCCGCTTGCCTGCCTGCCTGCCTGCCTCTTCGCCCGCTTGTCCGCCCGTGTCTGCTTACCAACCTACCTGCCTCTGCCTTCAACCGCGAAGGGGCAAGGGGCCCTCGCGGAATTCCTGGCTGCGAGACTTCACCGCTTTTCACGAAGGGGGCACGAGCGAGACGCGAACTGCACTCACCTGAATACGGGGATGCAGTCTTGCAAGAGATACGCTACGATACTTCGTGATTTTTTTTTTACACGTAGACGTTTTACGATTTTTCTCCTATGGGATATGCAATCGAATAACCGAATGAAGTCATGGTTTAATGGGGGCGATATTGAGAGTTCGTGCAATACGTTGTATTAATGAAATTTGATATTGCACAATATTGTTGATCGTGTCCGAAGGGTTTGGATAATATGTTACGCAATTTGTTTTCACTAAATCTTGGCTTGCCCGGTGACAGAGGCCGAAACAAAATGAAAAAGATTGGTCAATTACGGGCATTCCATCACTTTTTCTATTTAATGTAATTTCAAAAATCTCTAAAAATTCATGAATACAACTTCGGGCTTTTAAAATAAATATCTGTATTTGTTTTAACGCGAAATAGAATGTAGCATAACTGTCTTTGAAATTTCAACTTCGAAACTTTTATCCCATAAGGCGATACTGCAGTCGTCAATTTTACCAGTGAACTCGACTTATACACGTACGATTTACGAAACATCAATCCTTACGTACTACTACATCGAGATCCTACATACGCATGTACACAATTTGTCAAACATTCTAGTATCTTAAGTTAGGCCTCTCCACTTAATTCTAACGATTCAATGTTATTCATTCATTTATTCTACACCTGGTTCTACCTTTATTTCGCACAAATAACCGGCATAAAATTTCCACAATGTAAACGTGTTTGTGAATCGATGGTTTTGGTTTGGTCGCTGTATTAAAGTAAAAGTCGATAAGAAAATCTGTAATTCTCAAGTTTCCTCCTGTTTTTGGCCCCCAAAAAAATGAACCGTAGCCGTATACATTTTAATTCTGTGAAAGAAATTATATTTCTGCAAAACCAATATGAAATGTCACTTGTTTAACAAAATGGTATTTTTGTCGGTAATACAGACGACTCCAGCATCGTCTCAAACAATTTGACAAATGGTGCTAATAGAGAGTTGACGCTACTGGCTTGCAGCGGACCTGTCGGTATAACATTTTTATATCGTCGCGAAATTTAAACGCGACTCGAAGGCACTTTAACTTAAAGCACCAGTCATTTTCCTTGCGCCGCATTCTCTCATCTAGATACGACATTTGTGGCGAAGAAGCGAGAGTACTTGCCAACGCGACGCAAAAACTCTCTGCGGTTTCACGGTGCGTAGTGACGAGGCTAAGAAACGGAATGATTTGAAATTGCGTTAAGCCGGAGATTGCAAAAGTCTGGCGAACGTTAACTATTGTAAAATCTTTCTTCAGTCTGTAATGTATCCACGCTAGAGATTTGTACTTTCTTCAGCATTCAGCCCCGGACCAGTTTTTTTTACACTTTCCGTCCGTTCTGTCTTTAATAATAAGAAAAAAAAGTAGAAATAATAATTTGAAAGACCGAAGGAATTTCATGTCGTAAAACATTCTCGTTCGATCCACGTTAATCTCCAACAATGTCGCTCGAGTCGGCTGAACGTATCGCAAGCTGTAATCTCAACATACCGCTCTGACATTTTGATGAGGGATGGGCGCGACGATACAAACTTTAATGAGCTGTACGAGCACTCGAGAGATAAATCGAGGGCAGATACAATATGCAAAATGTCGGTCGTACAATAGCCATCGATTTCAAGCGCGAGAGTGACGAGGAAACTCTCCGACCTGTCCGGCGTCGCGATTTCTCTCGTATCGCGTGTTTCGCGCGGCGAGTAATGCTCGCGAAGCGCAAGTCGCATTCCTGCATCCGGCGGGATGATAAGTGTATGTACGTGCGAGCGCGCGTTACCATCCGCGGTTGCCAGCCGTGAGGATACGAATCGGCACACGGAGAGCCGATCGACCGACCGACCGACCAACCAACCAACCAACCAACCAACCAACCAACCAACCAACCAACCAACCAACCAACCAACCAACCAACCAACCAACCAACCAACCAACCAACCGGCCAGCCGGCCGGCTTCGTCGGCCCTGGCACTGACCTTGGATGCGCGAGCCTTCGAGGCTCGCCGGGCTCGAGGCGTAGACGCGAGCTGCTTTAAAAGCAGCACTCCTCGTTCCTTTCGTCGTCACTGGGCGGCGAAGGAGCGCAGGGGTGTATGTACTCCCGAAAAAGCTACCACCAGGTTGCTATTGTCGCGGCTGCACTCTCGACGTCGCGCACGTAGAAAAAAAAACAGTATTGAATATTGGTATCAAATTAAAACTAATATATTTTATTTAACATTCATTGTTTCACGTATAAGCAATAAATTATATTCTTGCTTATGTATAGAGCAATAATAATTTTTATATATAAAGTTTCTTTGTAATCTTCTGAAATTCAATAAAATATATTTTTATTTCAATGTTATAATAGTTGTTCGAAGAGCACAATATAATTGTTTTGATGATAAAAGAATATGTTAAAAAATACTAGTTCTTGAAGATTATTTTATGTTTTTTGTTTATTAATCTTATGATTATTGAATAATTATTGAATTTTGTACAGCTTTAACAATAAAAATATATTTTCATTATAAAGCTGTACAAAATCCTTCATATGAATTACGTCTGATGGTGTAATGTCATTTCAATACTTAATTTTAAAAATAAAGATATTTTCAAAACAAGAAAACATGATCAAACCTAATATATTGTAATATATTACTATCAAATTCATATTCAATAATAAAACAAGTTAAAATACACTTATAAATTATAAGATACATATAAAATATGCTAAATATCAATAAAAATTATAAATATAACTAGAAATAAAATCAGTGTGTCAAGTATTGCCTGATCGAAAAAAGTCGTAGGTAAAATTTGAAAAATCTGTTAAAAGATATTAAATTGTATAAGAAAAAGGTATTTATATTCTTAATTTTAAGCCGTCAGAATACTCAAAAAGGCTTAAAAATAGCGACTTAAAAATTAAAAATGATTTTTCGTATTTTATCTGTGGCTTTTTGCGATATATAGGCGATATTTAGTACACTCTTAATTTTATTATTAGGGGTATTATTATTATTATTACAATATTTATATTTTTGTAATTTTTAAAACATTTATAATATGATTTATAATATGATATATAGAAAAGAATTGGTTGAAAATTTAAAATTTAGTCCGATATATTTAACTAAATATTGAGTTGATTTAATTAATTCTTGATTAAAAAATTTGAATAGTTGATATTAATAAACTACATTTTTGTGCAACTAAATAATTGTCGAATTAACTCAAAGTTTAATTGATCGTATCAGACCAAATATTTTAGTTCTTTGACAAATGTTTTTTTTTTCAAGCGTTTCCTCTCATTTGATATAATTTGTATGTACTTTGATTTATATATGTATTTTAATTTATCTTCTTGTTTAATATTAATTATATAGAAATACATTGATGACAATACAGAAATGCATAATTAATTTTGATCATGTCTTTTTTTGTTTCTTTTTTTCTTCTGTACATTTATCGCGAGTACATAATCGCTAAGTACATAAAGCAATCGAATGATGCATAGACCACTTCTCTCACGGTGACCGATATTCTCGAGCCGAATGTAGGAAAAAAAATTATTTGTCCATCAAGAGGCGAGCAAGATTTCTCTCGATGCTCTAAAATTATTTACCGTATTGAATCAGATTTACAAATAAGATGAGATTTGCAGTTATTTAATCTAGAATTTTTTTTTTGAGATCTTACATTGTTAAAAGGTTCTTACAATGTAAAGATAGAATAATAACTGAATATTTTCAAGATTGCGATTTTTGAATCCACTTTAGATGAACTTTACAATTCACATCGGATTTTAGAGTAAAGTTCTATTTATAGTTATATATGTGTGCCGTGCATAAGATATACGAATTCTTTATTTTTTGAATGTTTTTTGCATTGTACGATACATAAGATTATAAATAAAATTATATTCTGAATTCCAAAACAAATTATAGATCATATAAAATATGAGCTTCATAAGATCGATGAGTGCATTTGCAAAATAAAATGTGCAAAATAAATTTTCCAATATTTTATTAATCGCTTAGTTAAATATCATAATTGATAAACATATAAATATTAATTAGATTACGGGTAATAAAGTTATTAAGGTTTGGTATTTTTTCTTTTTAAGCATCGTATTTGTATCTCTCTTGTGACTGCGTAGCTTGTTATATAGTTTATAAAATTGCAACAAAATTACGAATACGAGTTCGAAAATAATTGCAGTCGAAAAAAATATGAGGTATACATTTTAAATGTGAAGACGTAATGTCGACTTGGTACCAGGTGCATCCTGTTCCGACTACACTCCTGCGAAAGAGAGTGCAGGACGAGTTTCTAGCAGCTTCCACTGAAGAATACAAAGTCACAAAAAGTTCTACTCATGCTCTCATCTGCCGGCCGTCTCTCGATAATAATAAATCCCGACGAAAAAGTTATTTAGAAAATATTTTACACACCCTTGTGGTAATCCACGATATAAAATGGTATAATATAAATACATAATATGATAATGTTAGAATATTATTTCTCTATAACAAACTCTCTATTTCGTAAATCCGTAATCTTTATTCACACCTTCTTCTTTTTCTTTATTTTGCTACATCCAGTCGTGTATTTGCGTGATTTGCCAGGACAAATATCCAACAATTTTATTTAAATTTTTATTCAGCCCTATGCCTCGAAATTTAACATCAAGTTATGACAAATTTAATTATGTCATAGTGTCATAATACTGAAAATAAAGAAAATTAAATTGATTTGTTTAATATTAATCTTTGTCGATTTTATTTTGTATTATCACGTATTGTTAGAGCTATTGTCAAGGCTATGAATAAAAAAAAGAGATAAAAAAGATTTCTCGTACAAGATAAAGATAATATTGGCTATAATGAATTTTTTTTATCTTTTACTATTACAATAAATTTTTGCAGACATTAAACAAAAATCGATTCCTTTTATAAGTATCAATTTATTTAATATTAATTTTTGCTGATTTTGTTTCGTAACAATTGCTTACCGATAAATGTAATCATAAATAGGAAAGTTCTGTAAAAAGTATTACTATTTTTTTTTTTTAATACAAACGAGATGGAGTGATATTTTGGCTATCTCCAATTTTCTATCTTTTATAGATACGATAAGTGTTTATTATGCAAATAAATATAGAAACCAGTCTTATTTATTAGGAAAAACGATACTGTAACAGCACTCTCGCGCGAGGCATAAAGTTGGCAGGATATTGCATAATTATTACCTTCTTTCACATCCATATTAGGTTTATGTGATTTACGTGACAGTTGACTAACTATCAACGTACCATTCGTTACAGCGACAAATTATTCAGTCCGCGCTATAACGATCTCCCCAAATCATCGTTTATTCGCGACGAGATCTCAATCCGAAATAACATTGTAAATATAAATTCTTAGGATGAACAAAAACCATAGTTAAAAAAATTACTTTTTAAAAGTAACTCGTTACTGTTACTCATTAGTGAGTCGAAAATGTAACCGGTTACCGTTACTAGTTACTGATTCTAAAAAGTAACTCGTTACCGTTATCGTTATTTAAGAAATAACGGTTCATTACTTTTTCCGTTACTTTTTTAGTGCTGCAACAAAATCAAATTAAATGAAAAGTTTATTTTTTTAATGTTTCTTGTAAAATTATTAACAAACACAATATTATTTTTAAAGGAACAATTCAAGTGAGACAAGAAGAGCTTCAGGCCCGTGCAGGGTCAATACAACATAAATATCAATATAAATAAAGTAAACGTTTCGACTATTTAATAACTAGTCATCTTCAGTACAATATTTGAATCTATAAAATCAAATTAAATAGCAAATCATATCACAAATTTAACGCAATATTAATTAATAAATTAAGATCTTACCGGATATATCTGCGATATCAGTTTACGCAAACGTACCACATTGAAACGTGCTTAACAAAAAGTGTTGAAAAGCGTCTTAGTTCGAGATGTATCCTCCAATATTATTTTGTAACACAAAATTTACGAGATCATATGAATACCAATTGAAGACTGAAGATTGAACACACACATACACAACAGATTGTCACAAACAGTTTTAAAGTGTAAAAAGTAACAATAAAAGCAAGGGAGGGTGATAAATAAATTATAATTAAAAAATTAAAAATTAAGTTAAAAAGTTAATAATTCATCTTGCTTAATTTTTTTAATGATTTAACTTTTAACTTTAACTAATTATTTTTGAAAAACATTAAAAATTAAACTTTAATTTATTAACTTTTTTCTAATTTAAAAATTTATTTGTGTAAAAAATATGGAAAAATATACATTCACACATAAAAAATATTTTTTAACAAAATTCTTTGTTATTTCATATAAACATCATTTACAAATAAAATATTAAATTTGTTTGATCTATATTATGATTAAACTAACTCTAACAACTCACAAATTTCTAATTTAATATAAATAATGCTTTTCAAAAGTAATTTAACTTAATTTTATTTTACTTTCTAAATCTTGTAGAGTGAAACGTCATTCTAAAAAAATTTGAAAATTAAGCCTGTATAACTTTTCGAGCGATTTTTCATTCTAAGAGATTTAATAAGTAACTTTTAATTAATTAATTTTTTGTTCATGCAACTTTCAACGTAATTAAATTGATTTTATAAGCCGTTAACTTTAATTTAATTTAATTGAAAAATTATATTAACTCATTCAATCTTCGATAAAAGACCGTTAAATTTCACCGTTTCTAAAAAAAATTGTAACTACGTTATTATTACACTGAGACGAAACATTGTAATGGACGCAGCTATAAGGGGCAATCGTACAAACTATTGTTGTAATTACTATATTATAATATATATTACAACGATTTTTTATTACAAAACAATTAAAATTAGTTCAGGACTCTCGAAATTTAAAACAATTAGTACGCAAACCTATATTATACAAATTATTTATTCATCTTTAAATTACAAATAAAATTACAATTTTTTATTACTTTTATTTTTATGGATACGCTGAAGATGACTGCAAAGCGAGTCGAAACGTTTGTCCGTTTATTTGTAATTTAAAGATGAATAAATAATTTATATAATATCAATACGATTGCGCTTGCACGTTTACCCGCGCTGACTCTTATTGGCCTAATTTCCAATTACTAATTGTCTTATTTTTATTAGTTTTCTTAACCATTAATTTAGTTTCAATAATTATAATATAGTTCACTTAATTATATATTATAATACTATTAACAAAATTTGTATGGTTCCTCCCTGACAGTCACCACCATTACAATTTTTTTTTTCAGTATTTAGTTACTAAAAAAGAAAAGTAACTACCGTTACAAAAAAAAAGAGAGTAATGATGTTAGAACGCGATTACTTTCCAATCCTGACGCCAATTTATCATACATCCCTTTATCTAATGTTGAATGTGAAATACAAATTTTCTGCATGCACATCAGCGACGAGCAAGGGACGCCTTTAGTTACGCATCACCTCAATTAGCCAGCGTCGTTTCTACGTGTCGTAAGATATCATCTCATCAATCTTTGCCCCGACTTCTGGCGACAGAGAAAATTTACCGATTGAAACGCATCTGCGTAAAATATACAGCGATGAGCGACGAGCCGCGACAAGATTGATGATATTGCGTGCGCTAGTCATCGTGAAATGATTTGGATAGTCAAGCGTTCATCGATCCTCGCGTTCATTTACGTATAATCTTCTTGCCTTCCAGCAACAGTTATTATACATCTATTAGGCAGGTGTTGCTTTCAGCGATCCATCAATTATTCAGAAATTTTACCGTGGGTATAATGTAATTTGTTTACGGCATGCATACACAAGAAGGCGATACAAGTGTCATCGTAAACTAGCAACCACCGGGTAGTAATTCGAGGGATCGCACAACATTGATCCTCATCCTTTCCTCGAGCGAGCAACGCTGGATTAAGCCAGGGGGAGAGTGGAAGGGGTGAGTTCGAGGCGAACTCGAGTTCGCGAGCGGCAATGCATTCGCGTTGAGTTGGCGCACATTGAAATCTACCATCTGCCGCATGGCGCGGCATCGATCACGGATCGACGATCCTCGCGGGCAAGAGAGGAGCGTCTTCTCTGCGATCTCGCGGACGAGCGGCCGACGAGCGACGACGATGGGGCGGCGCGGACAGCGCGGCGCGGCCGCTCGCGGGCGCGAGCGCGGAACACAATTCCTGGACGACTGGATGGAAAGTTGGCCTGCGTGCTGCCCGCTGGCCGTGCCATAGGAATTTCAACGGGGATATAAGTATAAGAACGCGGAGACGGGGAGTCGTTCGCGGTAGTGTGAGGCACAAACGCGCCACGGCACCACACCCAGCGTGCCCAACGTTACGACAGTGAGGGACAACAACAGGACCCCGGCCATGCGCGTCGCGGTGATCGTGAGTACTCCTCGGCGAGGCGTCCAAGTGTTCTCCAATCGCGCGCGCGTTTCTTAGCCCCGGCTCGCCACCCTCGCGAGAATAGCTATGTGGAATAGAGCGCGCGGTCGAGTCTCGAATTTCTGGTCTTCGAAGTCGGGCTTAGTTTTGCGAATGTTTGAGGATGCGCGCGTCATGTCTCGAGACAGTGCCAAAAATATTGAAATTTAATGGAATATTTTATTATTTCGTTTGGGTAATGTCTGTGTAAAATTTGAACATAAATCACTGATTGGTTTCAAAGTTCTTTAATTTTTTGTTTACTTTTGATTCGCGATTATGTAAAATCGCGTTTCGCAGTACTTATTTGCAAATTTGATGGGACAATGGCATTACTAATAGAATCCAAAGTTTTATGTGTACTAATAATATTCTAATAAATATTCATGCGAAAATTCATTTAGATCCACTTACTCATTATTTATTTAAAATTGCAACAAAATATAATAATTTTCGTATTGTGTAGCCAAAACGTCCTTAAATATTCTTTCTCCGTCTCTCTACACGGAGAGAACGATTTTAGTGCTACATCTAAACATTTAGCTAGATACAAATCAGAAAATAATTTTATTGTGGGCCATCAAAATAATCGTGTTGGGCGCCCAAATATGATAATGTTGTTGCAAACAGCGTTGACATCCTAGCAAATCAGGCGCAATTTTTTAATTGATTCAACATAATTATTTTTAGATCTGTATTTCAGTAAAATTATTTTTTTCGTGTACATGTGAAGATTTTCCTCTTTTCTCCTCCAACGCCGTTTTATACTTTTCACACGTTCAGAGATCAAACGTTTTCAATCTTTCAATAGAACAATATGTGGGGATGTAATCGAATGACGATGCACTGAAAGAAAAAGGTACTTAAAAATTCATTTATTTGTGGAATATAAATTTATTTCATTGGAGTAAACTTTTATTTAAACACGGTAAAATAAAATTTTATTTCTGACAAATGAACCAGTTAATAAGAAAAATAAAATATGTTTCAGAAATGTATATTTCGGTTTCACAATCAAATTTTTTGTAACTAATACATATCGAAGAAAATATTACAAGAAAAACATGCTTCTGATGTATGTCTCGACTTTTTTTTCAGTGCGTACAAAAAACTTTATTATATGTTTTTACTTTAATCCAAAAATTTAATTAGTTAATAATACAATATTTTGCAAGTAAATCAAAAAATTTTCAAAGCCATCCATCGGTTTGTTTGCAAAGTAAATTCTGTCAATTCTTATCTGTGATAATTTACCTTTACATCGTTCACGAGAGTTGCTTTTCATGACTGTTTCCTTTTTCTTAGTCTATTCTTTATACTTTCTAATGTAATATATCATTACTCGTATCTTTAAAGCCATCTCGATAATTGCATGTCTTCCAAAATATAGATTGCTTATGTTGTATTTATATTAGCGCGATATTTCTACACGTAATCAAACCTTACGTAATCCGTCTATCGAATATTTTCGTTACGTAACATGGTGTTTTATTACAAACTTATCGTACTTAACATATGATGACTCTTCTTTTTTGGACCGCGACACGAAATAAATTATGTAACGTTCGACAGTATAATTTCAGTCTTCGATGTAGTGTATTACATGAAAAAAAAAAATAATAATAATCAAGAACGGCACGCTGTTCGTCTTTAAAAGGGACACATGATTCCTTTTGATGGTTGTTTTTTTTCGTGCGTTTTATTTATTTTTTTTTTGCGCATACCGCGTCGTAAAAATGTTTGCTTGCCTTTGCGCCTGATCCCACTTGTTCCGATCACTTTCATCTTTTAACCCTCGAGTGAGATTTGACGGTGTGAGTGGTGCCAGGTGACTGCGCGACCGGTATTTAAATACTGCCACATCAGGAGCATGTCAAGTACGCATAGCTCAGACTGACGATTCCCGCCTTTGCGTTTTTCCAGCGACATAAGTTGACGAAGGAAAAGCGAGGGGACTGTTACAATTCAATTTGCGCGCGGAACGTTGAATATGCACCGCGCGAAAATCTGCTTGTAAATATCACTTTCAACTTACCATTTCTTCAGGGGGACACAGATAAATAGGTGCATTTATCACGTGGATACAAAAAAATGGAGCATTCTTGTTTTGAAAACATTTTTATTTTCAAAATGTTAAATATTGAAATGAAATTATATAACGTTAAATAGACATAACTTTCTTACATGAAGAAAAGTACATTCTCATTACTCAACAATTTCAATTTTTATGAGTTGAAAGTGAGAAAAAAGTGTCGGAAAATAACCATATCTACAAGAATTAGAATCTTTCTAATACTATTATTATTATAATTATATTGTGTTTTTAATTACATTAAAAAAAGAAGTGTTTAATTTTAAGATATTAAAATGTTTTATTTTTTTGTTTTTTAAAACTTAAAAGTTTTTTATTTTAAATGTTTAGATTTTTAGAACACTAAACGTATAAAACTGAATTCTTTAACAGGCTTTAAATATTTTAGTGTTTTAAATGTAAACGCTGTTTAAAACTAAAACATTTTCAAGTATTTAAAAAAACGGAGACAGAAATAAAACAGTTTAATATCTTAAAATTAAACATTTTTTAAAAATGTATACATTATAATAATAAAATAAAAATAGATATTTTGTTGACATTCAGGATTATAAAATTCTTTAAAAAAGTTTAAATTATATATGAGCAAGGTTATTGTTTCATGTAATAATAAGCAAGACTATAATAAAAAAGCAAAAATATGAAACAATGTTTGTTAAATAAAATATAATTTTAATTTGATATTAACATTTGATACTGTTTTTTCTGTGTATTTTTTGAATATTCTTTCGAACTAAAGAATAAATTACAGTTAAAATTTTTGTTTAATTGAATAAAGATATTAAGAAGGTGTCTTATTTAAAAAAATAACTAATTTATTACTATAATTTAATTTTCCATAAAAAATACATAAGAAAGCTCAAGCAATTAATTCGACCTTTTTATCGTTCGATCATCCACGTTTTATTAATTTTTAATAATTAAGATATTTATTCAAAAAATGTTTTTCAAAATTTATCGCGCAAGATACGTGGACGAGAGGGATGGCTCGCGTGGAGCGTAGGATACTTCGGCGTTCTTCCTTTCTTACACTCTCTGCGAAACTGAGCGCCCCTTTGCCTTTTTACCCTTCCTCTCGAAAAGTAGGCCGGGACGACATTGCGAAGGCCGAAAATCACCAGCTCCGTGGCTCTGGGCGAGCGCGAGTGAAAGCGCCCGACAGGAAAGTCGCGGACAAATTATTTCACCGTATTCCACGTAAACGAGTCGGTGCGCACGTGCCCCCCTGGACTCGAAACCTTTTCTCGTAAGAAACGAATTCGCCGACTCGACTCGGTCTCACCCTCGTTCCCTGCGTCTCGCGCCGTTCGCGCGCATTCCAGCGTGATCGCGCCACACACGTGTCGTTAAAATCTGCTTAGTACGCCGCTTTTGGCTCGATACGGCTTGATCAGGGACCCGTTTCCACGGATATCAGTTTAATGAGGCTAACGATAACTTGAGCTCGCTTTATTGGACGTAATCCGCGATAAAATTATATTCCGTATAATTTTATGCGCCTCGTAAAATTGACTTTGAACGATCTAGAGACTGCATTAGAGCTGAGGATAAAATTTCATTTACGATGTGTAATCTTCTGTGTAGCGGAAGACATTTGGATAATCAGATTGCACGTAAAATGTAAGGAAATGTATAAAGATGTTAAAACCTACGCATGTAAAGTTTATAAACGAGAAGTTTCTATCTTAAAATGTGGATTTAATGCATTTAAAGAGCCAGGATACACATTAGATTGTACATGTACAGCCAGAGATAAACTATATTTAAATTTATGAAATCGTTTCTTTAACTTGATTTTTTGTTAGTAGAAGTAGAAGTGAAAATACCTTTGCGAAAAATAAAAATTTAATCGATTTAAAAAAAATAATGTTATTAGTCTCTCTAAATAAATTATTGGTTTTTTAAACTATTCAAAGAAGGTATTGACGAAAATATAAGAAATAATTTAGTTGTTCTGGTTATTTGCACAACCGAATTATTTCTTTAATTACAACAAAAAGAACGTCCAGAAATTTTTTTTTAATCAAAGAAACATTTCTTTAACCTTGTAGCAATGCACAAATTTCATTAAGTCAAGTAAATATTTTTTTACTCAACGAAACTCCTTTCTCTGGATGTACATGTAGTGATAATCATGAAGGTAGGGCCTGAAAAAGGAAAAGAACAATCATCAATAAAAATATCAAAATAATCATATTATTTATTCGAAACACAAGAAACTAAAAAGAAATTTTTATTTTGTTGCAACTTGAAATAAGAGAAATTACAAACTAATATAAATGTATAGACGGCTCTATTTTCATGATCACCAAATGCATGTCAAAATATATGATATATAAAATTATAAGTGAGTTTATTTTGAATTCCAAGGCGCGTAAATTACAAATAATTAAAAATTAATTTTAATGAATTTAATTCGATTAATAACTTGGACTCGAGCGTATGTGCGACTGCGTTTAGAAACCTTCTCTCTAAATCTCGTAGAGTGAAATGCCAATTACATATTCAAAAATAATTTTACTTTTCCAAACGTGTAATAAATCTAATCGAATTTAGTAATATTTAAAAAGATATTTGGAAAAATAAAATTATTTTTGCGGTTATATTAACTAAATATTTATTATTATTTTTACATCACTTCGCTCAACATTTGATAGCTATTACCAAACACTTTTTTCAGTGTGACAAGAGTGAAAATTGAGCTCGTGCAATTTTTCGAGTGATGTTTCACTCTACGAGATCCAGAGAGAGAAAGACTTAGTAAACATTGTTTAGATCGACGATAATAAAAACGAATGTTCTCGTCCTATTGCGTTACATCGCGACAAGAAAATAGAAATTACTATTTAATAATCCCTTTCTTCATCCCACGCTTTGCTGAATGGCAAACGGGATTAATTTGATTCTTTACGACGTGGGGAATAAGCGATGAAAGTGGAACAGCCGATAGACAGTTACTTAAATTTCCATCGCGTTTTCTACTTTTCAACGCAACGCGCGTAACGTCCATCTACCTTTCGCACTTCCCGTCGCCGCGTCGCGCGGCGAGTCGGTTGACAACGCGCCCGTCGTCACGCTTAAATGTCATGCCGATTAAAACAGTTACGCGCGGCGTTACTTATGCGGGATGCCTGCGTGCGGTACCTGCGACTTAAGGCCGAATCGAATCACTTTCTCTTTTCTCCCGTTCGCGGCCGATTTTGCGTATAAGCCGCGCGAGCAACCGGCACCGCTCGTAACGCGAGCCGCGCAAACCGGAATAATATGCGATCCGCGCGCGATCCGGAACGCGTTTCGCGTGTAACGCGTTGTTGGCAGACGGCGTTGCCGTTCATCGACTCCGATATATCCCGATATCGCGCGAAGGCTTCTCTTTTTTCTTCTCTTCTTTCCTTATTTCAATAACGATCTGCTGTTATTAGCATTAGTGTACTGGCGTATATGCAGCAGCTGCGCTGCTTGGATCCCCGACGGAATTATGGGTGAAAACTCGGAAAGAGATTTAACGACCGCTGTCCGGTACGCTCCGTTATTTTTCTTTGGAGAAATCACGGGGATTGCGGATGATTAGCGTGCGATTTCAAGAGCGCGGCGGATAGTAGTTCATTATCGCGTTTCCTTCGAGAAAACCTCGCCGAGAGCTTCGAGGCGAGAATACAAAGCGTTAAAGCGCGACGTAGCAATCATCGTAATGTTCCTCTTTCTCGAGAATTGTATTTTGAATTCTAACGCGCGCGAATTACAGATCTGAAATCTATTACGGTCGTCGGCGATTCTCGGAAGGGCGGTATGTGGCTGTAATTAAACCAGGAATTGGCAAATTTTTTCTATAAAGCACCAGATATTTAATTAAGTATTTTATTATATTTAATTAAATATTTAATTAGGCTTACCGAGCCAAGAGGAGAAATTGAAGATATAATGTATAGGTATTCAAACCATTATCGCTAACACACTACGCACCGTAGCAAAAAGTATTCCAGACAAAAGTTGTAAAGAAGGATAAGTAATAGAACGTTAAATTTAAGAGGATAAATAAAAGACAATTTTTTTTTTTTAATAAAACTATATGATTTTTTACACATTACACAAAAAAAAATTATTATTAAATCAACAATTTATTGTTTCATATACAGAGTAATTATTAATGAATGTCCCCACTTTTTACCATAGGAGCATGATTTACCGACGGATACGTATTTCTAACATATTATTATATTAGAAATTACAAATGCGTGCTCTAATGGTAAAAAGTGGGGACATTCATTAATAATCACCCTGTATAACCAAGAATATAAAATCTTCTTGGAAAAATTTATAATCTTAAACAGACATAATTTTGCTTATATAAAGAAAATTCTTTTCTTCGTGTAAGCAAATTATGTCTGTTTAAGATTACAAATTCTACCAAGAAAATTTTACCTATATTCTTACTTATATATAAAACAATGAATTGTTAATTTGATACTTTTTTTTCTGTGTAAGATTTCTCTAATTTTGAATGTAAAAGTATCAACATTGAGTGTAAATTTACATACATATAATAATTTCAAATATATTATAGATCGAGCAATCGTTTATACGCGAAAAAAAAAACTAGGCGACTACTCTCAGGTTAAATTAGACGATAGAAATGTGCGTCTACCCTTAATTACTCTTAAGTGCTGCGCGCAATACGCAGTCGGAAGATTGCAATCGAGGAATGGCGTTGTGTAATTAAAGGAATTCTTCGTTCCAGTTCTTGGCGTGCGCCGCCGCGCTTTCCGCTGCACAGAACCAGGATGGACCGAGGGACTCGATACGAGCGACTCGCTATCAGAGATTACCCCCTCGATCAGGCACCACCGGACCGGCCTTCCCCAATCAACGATTCCGCCGACCGATCTCCTTCAAGTAATATATTATCATATTTATCATTAGTCATACACTTGTATCCATTTCCATCACAATGATGGATTAACTTTGACCTTTTGCTTTTACCTGAATCTTTATCTTTTCCTAATACTGAAAATTAGAAAAAGATGAAGAGTGAATTAAATCGAGATCAAACTAATCTACATTAGTGGAATTGCTGTTGGACATTAGGGATCGAGGGATAACTCACTCATGAAATCAGTCAATAGACCTGTAATTAAAATCAATTTGTAATCGCTTCAACATCAAATCTTTAAGAAATCAAATTGAAATCACGTAGTTAAACATAAAATCGTTTGAAATCATACGAAATTGTCCGACATCATTTTAAATTTTAAAAAAATCGAAATCACTTTAAAATCACGTTGAAATCACCGAGAAATCGGAAATCAGTCAAACACCTTATTCGTAAGTGAGTAACCCCTTGTTAAGAGTGTTTAATTGTAAAGTTTGAGAAATTTAATATACATATAAGTTTGTCAGATTTGCTTTGACAGCTAATTTTCACAAAATTCTTTCTTTACATTTGTTCGTTCTTAAAGAACACATCGATACTTGTAATGAGGTAACAGATCTCTCTCCTTTAAGTAACACTTCATCAATCATACTTATGGATGGTTAATCGTATAGAGCTCAAGAGAATTCAATAGACAAGATTCTCAGATATGCTTTGATAAATTACAGGATTCTAACAAAATCCTTTTTTTATATTTATCTTTTCCTAAGGAACACGTCAATATTTGTGACATATAAGACATCTTATCTTCTTCAAATAGTATCCCGATCATTAATCGTACACTCAATCCGAATGTAAGGATAGTTTATTACAGAACTCGAAAGAATTTAATAAACTAATAAATTCTTTTACAAAGTTTTATTCTGAAATTTATATGTGTGTTTCTTTTTAATATATCCGTGAGGTATGTGTGAGGAATATATTGCGAAGTCTCTCAGGAATTTTCGTCCCTTTTCGACGATGTGTGTCGAATTAATTCGTAAGGAATGACCTTGTTGAAAAATTTAGTCACGATGAATATAAATAAATTGCATATCAGAAGTACCTGCATAATCTGGCCGTAAGCAAGCTATTTGAACTATTGGAAAGGCAGTTGAAAAACCAGTTTAAGCGACGCGCATATCTGTCCGAGAGCTACAAAATAAACTTACATATACGCTGTTGTTAATTAATCGAACGGGCCCAAGTTTCGTGCAACGTCCGCGAACACCGCGCCAAGTAGGAAGCGAGTAATTATCTACGTGTATTTGAGAATAGAGGGATTGCGCAATGCCGACATACAAATTTAATGTTTCTGGGCAAGCTTGCATATTAAAACAGGAAAGGCCGAATACCGTTCCACGTGAGCGGCTCTGTAAATATGTAAATGCATGTCTAACGTTGTAAAGAGCAAAGTAGTCTTGGCATTTTCACGTATTCCACTTTTCTGCATTTTCTGTCTAAAAAGTGAATTGTCGCATACCATTGGAAATTGCGATTGTTTCAATCTGATAGCAACCTGAAAACCTTGATGTCGTACCTTCAAGTGCGTAAGCACACTCTCTGTAGCTCGTACACACGGAAAAATGTCATTCTTCTGCTAAGAAAGGCAATTATTCAATTCTTACTTTTTAAATTCATCATCATTAAGCATCAAATTTATTCGAGATACATTCTGAATCTAGTAATTTATGACTTCAATCAAGAATATTAAATTAAAACAAAATTTTAATTTGTTTATTATTCTGACTCTTCTTCGATACAATTTTGTATCCTTCGAAAGATTATAAATATTATTTTTCATTATATGATAATGAATTTTTCTAAAATTTATGATGAGTATATTTTAAGACAGTTATCAGATAAAGATTCTTTGCTAAAGATAATCGTACTTACGAGAAAAAAAAAGGTAAATTGAGCAAACGCTTTTCTTACACTGAAAAAGATGCTGTAATATGAATTAAAACGTAATTTGATTCAGTTAAACATTGAGTCAAGGGCTGTCTCTAAAATAAATTGATTCAACTAAATTTTATTCATTCAACCATTTTCGTTATTATCTTTACTTTTAATCTTTTTATTTCATTAATACTGTTATTGAATTAACAAGATATGTATTTACAATTAGATTGATGTTGTTAAATCAATAGCATTTTTTTTTCTTTGTGCAGTAAAATTGATATCTTTCTTGTGTGTAGAACGAAAAAGTTACTCGAAAATTACAACTCAACTTTCACTCTGTTATAAGAATTATTAAATTTTTATTCTTATTAAAGTAGCAAATCACGTGAAAAGTTACACAAGCTCAATTTTCACTCTTTTCGAGAGACGTTTCACTCCTACAAGATTTAGAGAGCATGCATTTTCACCCAGAAAAATCATGTTTACATTGATGAAATTATTTCTTTAACTTGTTTTTTTCATGTTGAAGTGAAAATACCTTTGAAGAAAATAAAAATTTATTAGCTTTCAAAAAATGATGTTTTTAGCTTCTTTTTAAGTAAATAAATTATGTGTTGAAATTATTTGCTTAAATTAAACAAATAATTTTTTAATGCAAAGAGAAAGTACTGACAGAAAAATTAATTTAGTTATTCTGGTTTTAAAAATATATTTCATTCATTTTAAAAAGAGGTTTGCGTATCCAAAAACGATTTCTTTCTAACAAAAGGAACAATCAAAGCATCTCTTCAAATCAAAGAAATAAATTTTTCTTCAACCGTATAATAATGCATAAATTTCTTTGATTCAAACGAATTTTTTTTTTTGTTTACTCGAAGAAACTTTTCTCCGAGTGTTAGTACCAATTCATTAGCAAGACGTTGGTTCAACATTAGCATACACTGGGTATATAGTGGACCAATATTGCGATAATGAATTGTGCTACTACTAGGATAACCATTAATTGAAAAAAACTACTAATGTCATTCGCTAAAATTTCAGACCCCGCGCAGGCCCCGGAGACGACGCGCCCGGTACGTTCCGACCCCTGCGGCCGAATTCGCCGATAGCCGCACCTTCGTTCGCGCATCACGTAAAGCCGGTGAACGAGGACCCCGAAGAGGAAGACGTGTCTTCCACCCGCGAGGATGAAGACACACGCGAGCAGAGCCAGGAGATCAGGAGCGACGAAGATTTGAGCGAAGAGTTTCCGCGTACGGCGGCGAATCCACCGCGGGTAATCCCGGTGGCGTCGGGACCGCTGACGTACCGTCCACCCATCCAGACGGTGACGCCGTCGAGCGTCCGGGTGGGACCCACGACACCCTCGCTGCCACCGCCGCCGCCGTCACCCGTTCAGTACCGTCCGACACCCCCGCCGCCGCCGCCCATCCAGTACCGCGCGACGCACAAGCCCACAAAGGCTCCGAGGAAGCAGATCATCGACGACCTCACGTTCCAGCAACCGATCAAGCCGCCGCCCAAGGCGGTGAAGCCGTCCCAAGCTTACGAAATCCGCGGCAAAAAGCCGGTAGCGCAGGTAGGCCCGCCACCGCAGCATCCCCCACAAAAATTTCTACCTAATCGCCTTTCAACGTAAAAATAAGCTTTTATTCCGTAACTCGATAAATAATTTTATACTGATAAGAATAATATATGAATCGAGCGAATATTACGTAATCGAGGTAGTCGAGATATAATCAGATAGTAAATACGAAAAGATTGATAGAGTTTTGAAATCTAAAGGAGAAAGCCGGAATCATCTGGCCGTCGTGCTCCTTTTTGTCCCGAGATAACGTCGCATAACTCATAAACGCGGTCAGACCGAAACCTGTTCACGCCCTGTTACGCAACGGTCTCCAGTCGAATTCGTGAAATGACACGCCCGGTGTTTTTCACGTGCTCTTTACAAACGAGTCTTGTGACCACTTCGGACGATCAAAATTCCAAATAGAAATTTATTTACGAGTTTCTACGTTGCATAATTAAGTCTACAAATGCAAATAATATAATTAAGTCTATGTTCCTGGAGGCATGTTTAGCTTGTGTATAAATAATTAAATCTGTGTTCCTGGGGACACGTTTAAATGGCGCTGAAATCTAGATGCATAATCTTTTCAATTAGTTTATGTTAGTTTTACGTTAAAGCTGAAATGTCACTAGCGGTCAGCCCTTTTCATATCGGTTTTTGACAAAAATGATTGTATCAGCGAAGACGTGCTTAAAGTTCGACACAGTCGAATTAATAACGAATATAAGAATGGAGTCTCAATAGCACACGGTTGAATAACACACATCCACTCACATTGGCCTAGACATTGGTCTGCTCTACCAATAATTAGAAAATTTTATATTAAATTAGTCAGTCAGCGATACGGGCAATTGGGTATCACAAGTGGCATTTGATTGCCCACGTAGTTAATTGGCCAATTTAAAATGAAATTTTCCGATTGATTGCCTGGTGAAAAAATTCTAAACATCGATCGTTGTGAGATCAAGTAGGAGTGCACTCAGATTCCCACCCCGAGTGTCTCCACGTGTCATTTTATCCTTGTTGTTTACTGAATCTTAGACAACGACAAAATGATCTGGGAGCACTCAGACGGGAAATCTGAGCGCACCCTAAGTAGGGAAGTGGATTCCGCATCAACTATTTGAAAGAGTTATTGACAAACAGCTACTACAAGAGTTACAAAAAAAACTTTTGAAGAATCAGAATGCAGTATATATACCCAGAGAAAAGTTTAAATTGATGAAATCGTTTCTTTAACGTGATTTTCTAGGTTGAAGTGAAAATACTTTTGAAGAAAATAAAAATTTATTTCATTTCAAGAAATGACGTTATTAGCCTTTTATAAAGTAAATACATTGTTTGTGTGTTCAAATTATTTAATTTAAACAAATGAATTTAAAAAAAAAATACTGACAGAATTGTAAGAAATAATTTACTTGTCATGTCCTTTTTATTTTTAAAAACATATTTCTTTCATTTAAATAAAGATTTGTCTTGCACAGCTGAACTATTTCTTTAATTCTTATAAAAGGAACAACTAAAAAATTTTTTTCAAATCAAAGAAACTTTTTTTTAACCATATAGCATTGTACAAATTTCGAGTCAAATATTTTTTTACTCGACAAAACTTGTCTCTGGACATAAAATGTACATTAAAATACACACATATGTATTGAAATATTAAAATTATAAAGTCTATTCTAGAATTTGACGCAAATTATAGATTTTCTAATGCAGACTTGACATACAGAGTTCTGCGCCATAAATATCAATATAGAGAAACCTGTAGCAGGATTCTTTCTTAAAAAAAATTTTTCGATGCCCGGCGATTGTTTTGTTCTTCTAATAATGAACAATATTTTGTAGATAATCAGGCGATACCGGCATGACAACCCGGATGGTTCCATCACGTGGGGCTTTGAAAACGACGACGGATCGTACAAGGAAGAGACGATCGGCGTAGATTGCATAACCAGCGGTAAGTACGGATACATCGATCCGGATGGTCTTCGACGTGAGTACACGTACGAAATGGGAATCAAGTGCGATGAGCAGGAACAGGAGGAGGAGGAAGAGGGTTTCGTGGATTACCAAGAAAACAAGCTGGTATTGCCGAACGGGAAGACCATCGATCTCTCCTCGATGGGCAAGAAAGCGCGCCGGCCCCAGTTCCAATATAGAAATTAAAGGAATCAGAGACTCGCATTTCGTAAACTCGCCATCGCCTTTGTCGTACTTAATCGCGTAACTGTAACTCATAATGTAAAATGCGTTTCTTAAGATAAACTAGAGTTATATAAAGATATATAAATAAGTTAAGATATCGAGAGATTAGTGATACAAATAACGCGTAATTCCATGTAAGATCATTTAGTGTATTAGGCTTAATAAATTAGGCTTAATAAATAAAATAAACTGAAAGAGATATTAATAACATCAGCTTAAAATAATCGTATCTCCAATACATTGAGCTTGAGGCAGTTCTCAATAATATAGTTCGCTGCGTGATAAGAAACACGCTTAATCTAATCAATATTCATCATACAATATTCATAATGACGACGAAAATGAACATAATTACATAAGTAATCGGAAATTTTCACGCGAGATACTAGTACCTTATTCTTATCGAAAATCAAAAAAAGTTCATTTATAAAGATAACTCGTAATAAACTTACGCCGTGTAATACAAAAAATAATTGAAGATTTATATATAGAATACAACACATCAGAATGCAGCATGTTATACTTTAATGTATATATGAAATATACATTAAGATGCACACATATATTAAAATATTAAAATTATAAACAGAATTCGACGCAAATTGTTAATCTTATTCGTAATACTTTCGCAATATTTTACGGGCAAAATCCGTCCGTCCCACACTGAAAAGGGATCGGGAGCGAACTGAATTCTAGGAAACAACAATGATTCATTTCGTTAAATACATTCACCGACGTTGAGACTTTATTTCGCCGATCATCATTATTATGCATAATAATATCCATATCAGATCTCTCGTCAGATTTTTAACTAGACATTGATACAAGAGTATACCGTGTTGTGTACATATCGATATTGTATAGGTTTGAACTTGAATAAAGGTAACAAAATTAATAAATATATACAGCTTACGCAACAGAGTGTGTATTACTACTCTTCGGTATGTCGCAACGAATTATTCTCGTTCGTGACATAGAGAGAATCTCGCGAGATTATGCGTACCGAGTAACGCGATATGATGATTCGATATGATGACGAATGCGGTAAATATATTCGTCGCGAGCCAAATAACACGTCTATTATTATTATTTGTATGTGTATACGTGATCACGCTACGTTATCTTCTCACTATCTATCCGCCCTGTACAATTTGTGTAATCGTAGCTGCACTCTTGATCCCTTCATGTGTCAGGGGCTTGCAATATCGAACAATCTAAGAAATCTAAACGACAGTTTACGAAGACTACGTACGACGATAAAGGGGAAAAAACTCTCAGCATCTTAATTTTTTTCACATGCTCCTTCCTTGCTTGCAAACGGTCAAACGCATTCTTATTGGATGGTCATTTTATACAGAAATAACGCTTTCGATTAACTTTATTTGGCATGCAATTATTTCTTTTAAAATTTAAATTCTTTAATAAATTCTTTTAATAAAGATTCTTGGATAGAAACCGGAAAGGCCTCGTTAACAAAAATGTAGAAAACAATCGTTGAAGATAAAATTGACCGGTCCGGTTGCGAACAAGAACCCAGAGGATTAAAATAGATCTAGCACTCGCAACGGTATTCGATATCGCACTAGAATGCGCCCGAGCATCATCGTTTACCACTACCACGATGCTTTAAGCGTCGCCTCGGTTCCAACAATAATTTAAGATATGGATTCAACAATGTTTACAGACTTGTTATGCGTATATAGATATATATATGTACACATACATCATCGCATAAATAACAGTCGATCGAAAGCAAAGACGCGGCAAACATTATTACAAAATATTAACAATCGTTGTTTGGCGGCGGAGAACACGCGCACGTGGCCGCGTCGCTCTCGTTTTCTTGTTAGAGTACAAGTTAATGCTACGGCGTAGTGTAGATTATTGCCTTGTTACAGAGTACAAAAAAAAGAGACGAAAGAAAGTCGTAGTGTACGTGCGCGGGCGTGGGTAAACGAACGTACACGCACGCATGAGCACGCGCTACGCACGCGCATCGTGCGTGCCGCATCGACGTTCCACACGAGAGGAACGTGCGAGAGAAACGCGCCGGAATTACAAAAAGGACTGGCCCCGCGCAAAGGTAACGATATGTGTCGATCGATCGATCGGTCCAATCGAACGAACGGTGTGGTCCATTCTGCAGTGGGCCCTCTTCTCTTCTGAATATCTAATACGCCGGGCTGTTGACGGTGGACATTTGTTTCGGCGTGTGCTGGCCCTGTGCCAACGCTCCGCTCTTCGCTGCTTTAAACTTCAGCCAAGCATCGTAGCCATACACCACCATTGCGCAAAACCCGAAGAACTGTAGATAAATCTCGGTATTAAACATCACAGAGACTATCCATTTGCCTACTACTTTGAGAATGATATATGTAAAAGCTCTCTAAACAGCAAAATACTTAAAAAAATGAACTGCAAGATTTACATCTCTAAATATCGTTATTTTGCGATGATTTGTGTCTTCCTCTTCTACAAGAAAATTCAAATGTTTGTATGAATGTCTTTCTGACATCTAAGTAGGACTTGACAATGATATATTCGAAAAATATACAGAAAGAAAACAGTATCAAATTAAAATCAATACATTCCATTTAATAATTATCTCGTTCCATATATAAGGGAAAAATTATATTCCTGCTTATATATGAAGAAATGATAATTTCACTTACATATAATTTAATCTTTAAAAAATTTGATTTAATTGAATCATAAAGTTTAGTCAAATATTCTTTATATTTTTATTTCAATGTTATATTAGTCAAAGAACGCACAGCATGATCTTTTTATGACAATGATACTAAAAAGTTCTAATTCTTAAAGATAGTACTTTTATCCTATATTTTTCCCTCTCAATGTATGAAAATTATTATTGAATAATGAGATTTTTTTTTTAACTAATAAATTCTTTATGTAAAACAAATTATGCCTGTTGAATATTATCTTATTTCAATATTTAATATTTCGAAGATGAAGATGTATTCAAAACAAGAATAGGCTCTTTTTGGATTCGGTTTATGATACAAATGGAGCCTTTTTGGAGCCAATTGTTATGGCAATATTGTCATAACTTTTGTCCACGTATACAAAAGAATTCTTACCGCAGCAACACCGAAAGCCTCTGAGTAACGTGCGTAGTCGGCTGCGAGGGAAGCGGCCAGAAGGTAAAAAACGGTCCATATCGTACAGAATACGAATTCCTGAAATCATACGCATAAAGTTGCAGCATGGAGCCTTCTCAATCATTGGTGATAAGAATTGAGTTCAGTAAAACACGCAACCTGCCGATGCGAGATGTTACGCGACATTACGAGTGACGCGCCTATGTAATGCCGTGTAACCCCGCCATTCTAAAAAGGTCAACCTGATTACGAATGATCTCCGGCCCAGCATCGACGACAACTGCCCTCGTTACGTCGATCGATCGATCGTTCACTCGTTGGGCACAAAAGTCGTAGCAGCGGGTCGATTTTTATTTTACATTCCTACGCGCGTAGAAACTTTCTAGCGGGTTTTCACTCCCTGCTCTTGTTACACGTGCGTATCCGCGTGTTTATTCCGATGTTATTGAATACAACCTGTTCTCTATTGCTCTGTAGTTGCTCTTACTCTTACTTGCGTTTATTTTAAGCGCGAACGTGATAAGGGACCTCGCAGTCGGGAGGCAGTCGATTAACAGAGCGTTCCGAGTACGACGGCGAATGACTTACGATTTTAAGCCAAGGAATCCTGGAGAACTTTTCCACAATGTGGAACAGGTAGAGGACAAGCAGGATCCCCGTGAACCAGAAACCGCCCATGGCCACGGTATTGAACCATCCTCCCCGGCTGTGGCTGCTGAGAGCCGACGTCGTTATGCATATAAATCCCAAGAGATTTAGTACCTGAAAGAAGACCCCGGCACGATTATCATTCATGAAAATTCTTCGTTGCGCAGCTGAGCAGAGCACGCATTGTGCACAAATACAAAGCCGTTGTGGGGATTTAAGAATCCATTATAGCCCGTGTGACGCAACTGGGTACCTTATACCGGCCGCCGTAATCCTAATTCACGGTAGACGAGCGTACACGTTTTATATACAATGCCTATACTGTGTACATTTAACGAGGCGAACGTGTGCCCGACTTAAATAGATTTTCTACAGTTCTCGATGATATTTCGATTAATTAATATTTCTGCTTCTGTTACATTTCTTTCAATCGAGGCTCAAATTTAAAAGATTTATATCGCAATCTATTATTGACCGTGGACTCAAGTTGAGGATGTACAGGATATTTCTCAAAACATTAAGAAAATTATAAAGACAATTTTAGATTGTTTTATATGGCAGTTGAAAGTAGTAGAAAAAAATTTGGCGGCTGGATATAAAGTTATTTCAATAAGAAATGGACATGTGTGCTCTAATGAAATAATAAATAATGAAAAAAATCTGAATTTTTTAAATTAAATACTTTAAATATTCAAGACAATTTATGTAAAGTTTCATTGCGATGCAAAGATTGTAACATCTCTGTAAATGTTTATTTGTTTACAAAATAACTAAACAGACAATCACAATAAAACTTTATATAAATCATCCTGAATACTCAAAATACTTATACAAGAAAAATGTTAATTTTTCTTAATGTTGTAAAAAATGATTTAATCTCTAATAACAAATAGAGTAAATAAACTATAAAAATATGTTATCAAATAAAAATATAATCTTATTCACACAACTTTCATATGTACGTAGTTTATTTGAAGTGTTAATATTAAACACATTTCCAAATTTTATTTACTTTGCAAGAACTGTATGTCCGATGCACCCTTAACTAATGACACACACTCTCTATAATCTCGTAGAGTGAAAAATCACTCGAAAATTGCGCGAGCTCAATTTTCACTTTTATCAGGGTGGCAAATCACTCAAAAAAAAAAAAATTCAATTTTCACTCTTTTAGAGTTTCACTTTGATATTTCACTTTACGAGATTTAGAAAGTCGTTAACCGAGACTCACTCAGGCAACTTTACGAAGCGTAAATATTAAAGACATTTCTCACGCGCAGGTAACGAGATTATACAAGTGAAGAACGTGTGTCGCAGCACTCACCACTTGTACGACCTTTAACATGCCAGGCAATGTCCTTGCGTACGACGGATCGAATCGCACATTGGGCTGAGTCGTCGTGGTGGAAGTTGTCACGGTGGTCGTGGTGGTGTGCTGCCCCGGGAAACCTTGATCCATCGTGTCCGGTTGCTCTAAAACTGTAACGCAACGACAACAAAAGACGTATAGTAACGCAATGCCCCGGATATCTCGCCTGCGCGCTTAGCGAGAGTCGCCGCCACCTGATCCGATACACGCGCGAGGACGACGGCGGCGGTGGTGATTCTTCGTAAGGGCGCGTCTCAAGTGGAACGGTCGACCGAGCATCGACCGAGCCGCGCGAATGAGGGGGATGAGGAAAAGATGAACCTTAAAATAAAGATCCAACCGATGTGCTGGCGTTTGTCAAACACGCGCACTAGACCTGCGACGCGTGTTGAGGCGAATTCGCGATACTGATTGTGAGCGTATGTGCTTAACTCCGAAGTATTATTGTGAGTGAATTTTCACCGAGGTGCTAGTTCGAGTTAGTACAATTTTTTTTTTTTATTATCGAAATTTAGAAAGTTAAAATATTTGATAAAATTGATTTACATTAAAGTAGCGTTAGTTCAGTTATTTTCAAAATGTCTGCGATTCTTGAAACTTTGAAGCGGAAATGTCGTTGAAAGGTTATTGAAAAAAATCTTTCCGAAGCATTGATGACAATCTTTGCAATATAATAAATTTAAACATTATTTTTGAAGTACTTTGAAGTTTTCTGACCCGGTTGGATTAAGAAGGCAGCGAAAGAAAACGTTAAATCGCGAGGAAAAACGTCAGAAAAATATGAATAGCACTCTGGGATTAAAGTAAGAAGTGCTCTTCTCTCTCCTTCCTCTTTTTCTTCCCGAAGATTTCATTAGACAAGCATAGGTTCCACGAGTGCGAACAAACGTGTCGATCTTGAATTTAAAATATTCTGATTCAAGAAGAGTATAAAGATCGTGCGAATAAGTGATTTACTTTTTAAACTGTTCGCTCACGATGCAAAATTATTTCTGCAAAAAAAAAAAAACGTCAGTGGAACGTTGCTTATGCTCTCGCGCGGATGTCGGAGAAAATAGCACACGCTCTGATATTTACTATCGTATCCAGCGCTATCGATTGTGCCTAAACAACTTGCCGTTCGTTTATAAATTAAACGCACGATCTGCGATACGACGTCGCGCGTCTCACGAATATGCGTGCCTTCGCGTATTTGCATCCAGTCGATTCATGACTTCCCTTGCTGTTACTCGTCTACGTCTGACAAGTTCTGATAAACCGACGCGGTCAGCCACTTCACCGCAGAGCCTCTCTCAAATCTTTCGCGTTAATTACACGCCGCATCAAATATTAAATTCTTGTAAATACTAATATATATTGTTTTGTGCTGTGTAAGTGTGTGTACGTGTGTGTACACTCTTCGTTGTACATGTATAACGTTATTAAATGAACTTCTCAAAAGCTAAACTCGATCGACCGTATTTTTATAAATTTCTTAATTATATTTATACAGTATTCACACTTTTTCTTATTCGCTTTACATTTCTGATTATAAAATAAATAAAAAATTGATTTATTGACATTATTATTTTTTTCATAATAATATCAGAGCACATTTGCCTTATAATTATTTTTATCAATTCTCTTTACATTTTTATTTTACTGATCGGTTTATTGTTTGCTCACAGAATAAATAAGTTAATGCCGTTATATAATAAAATAATTATAAATCGTAGAAATCTAAAAGTTTTAGCAGGACGTCAAGCATCGATCGACCCGTATACACGAAGGACACGCGCACACTCCATCTGAATAAGTACGTGATTCTTCCGCGCTTCCCGCAATTAACGTTCAATTAATGTTCTCCGTGAGATCGCACGCGGAAAGGGGGGGGGAGAGAGAAGGAGGACACTGGTCGCGTCAGAGATATACACCGTGATCGACGCCGAGGGACGAGGAAAATGAAAACGCCATTGCGGATCGATTACGGGAGCTATCGTGCAGGCGTAAAAGGCGTAAACGCGTTTGCGTCGATGATAACAGGGCGGATAATCAACGTGCGGAGTCTGGTGATCCCGGAACCCCGTAACCGAAATTATTTTTCGAAAATAACGAAAAGACGTAACCGGAGTGATGTCGCTCATTTCCATCCGAATGAAAAATCCTTGAACGAAAAATTCTCTTGATCGCGAGCGAACGGACGACCAGGATTGTTAGCAAAACAGAAAGAAATATTATGCTTTTGACTTTTCCCGATTTTTGGGAACATTCCCCTGACTAAAGGAGCACAAAGAAAAAATAGAAAAATCTTTTTTATTAATTACAAACAAAATTTTTTCAAATACATGGAAAACGATAATATAAAATAAAAGTATAAGACAAAAATTTCATTGTACTTTAATTTGATAAAAAGAGCATTTATCTTTTCATTTATTTCTGAAATATCTCGAATTCTGTCAGTCCTAATTTGCAGTTTCTTTTAGTTTTTTAACATTACGTCTTTCTCTTTTTACCATTTTAATCAAAAATTTTTTATCTTGACACTAAATAATTTTCAATAATATTTGAATGTAAAACAAAACTAAAACGTTTCTCACAATAAGTCCGTTTGCGTTCAGAAAATGTATGATTACTACAGCATTTTACAAATATTTTGTATAATTTTTTTATAACCTTTCTGTGAGCGATTTATGAAACATCGTTAACATGCATAAAACTATATTTTAGCTTTTGCAAGATCAAGATACTATATATTAAGAAAAAGTTGTTAAATTGACTAAATTTTTCAATTTGATTATATTTCTCCAATTCAAATATTTATATATTTAACTCAAATATATAAAATACTTGAACTTTAATTCAAGTATTTATATATTTAATTTAAAGACATAAATACTACAGTAAAGATTTGAGGATTAAAAAAATTTTAAGTAGTTGAAAATTTTAGTCAAGTTAACAACTGTTTTCTCAGTGTAGTTTTCCTTTTTAATTATATTTGTTGGCTTTTTGCAAACCGTTTATTGCAAAATTTAGAGATTTTAAAATATCTATATAATATTTCCTTAAATAATTTTACAAATTATATTTAATAATTAAAAAAAAATAAAATTTCACATTGATTTACAATAATTTAATTTAATTTTAAGTTGAGTGAAATTTGTTTATTCTCTGGCCTTTCCCAGATCTTCCCTGATTTCCCTTAACGCTAACAATCCTAAGAGGACCGAGCAGCCCGTCCGAGAGATCACAATTCTCTCAAAGATGCTCTCGGGTTAGAGACCGCGACATCAAATGTATTATGTCACTCGAGGCGCGTGCCGCGGGAATTACTTAATCTCGCAGCGTGAGGTCATACCGCCTGGAAATAGACGGTGACAGTTCGCGGCGAACGACAGCGTGAGGTGCGGCTGTGCACGTGGCCGTTAAATCCTCCCACGACGCGGGCGAAACAGATGCAGCGAAAACGTTTATAAACTTCTGCAACGCGGCAAGCACCGAGTTTTTTCGAGCACATGCAACGCGCTTGTATCGTGTCCCCAAAATCATCGAAACTTATCGTTAATACGTAATTATAGAACAAATATTAATGATATCGTAAATATAATGAAAATTATAATAAAGAATTTTTTAATAACTTTTGGCACACGTAAAATTAGTTCTACAAATTTATTGATGAACTCTATACCAGAAAAAAAAATCGAGTTTCGCCTTCAGCGAAAGCCGTTTACTCGAGGCATTTTTAAACGACCAAATATTTTATATAATAAAAAATTTAATTGCTTCTGCAAAATGTATGTAAATAAAAAAAATATTTGTTTTTATAAATTGTCAAGGGCTAATGAGCAAAGCTAAATCACTGTGTTATTATGAACAAATTTTAATAAACAAATAGTGATTCAAATGTTTCGATTTTAGACATAATCGTTCTCAGTGAAATAAAATATGGTTACTACTTATAACAGAATTGCTTCTTACAAAATTATATAATAGTCCGCTCGTAATTTATTTGTATAATATTATCATAATCACAGATTAAAACGTTTTTGCTGTACATCTTTAAATATGGATGAACTTTAGGATTGTTCCGCAAAGTACAGAAGATTAAAGCTGCAGTTATACATATTTCAAATCCGTTATAAGTAGCACTACGTTTTACTTCACTGAAAATGACCATATTTAAGGTCGAAACGTTTGATTCATTATTTGTTTATAATAGCACTGTGTCCTAGCTTCGCTCATTAGCCTTTGACAATTTGTATTAATTTTATTTAAATTCTTACGCCATATATACCTCACTAAAGTATTTAAACTTAATATTTGTTTATACCGACTAAAAAATTTTATTACATTTTAATCAGATTATTTGTTACAATAAAACACTTTCCCTAATGTAAGAACGTCGCCGCAAATTATCAACGACCTTTAATACATACAATTACAGTAATTGTAAGTTAAATCTCTCACAATTTGTTTCTGTTTGAAATCTTGTGTTCAATTATTAATGGCCATTTACGATTTCCATATTTCATATCTCATCGATGAGTCCCGCTATATTGTCACGAACGGAACGTGAATTCTTTTTGCCATCATCGGGTTAAAATTACAGCGCGATTTGTCGGCAATCCGGCCTGATGACGGAAACGGCGATCGATTCAACCGAGAGAATCGCATACGAGACCTTTAATTGTGTAATGCCTTGTGCCTGCAAATTAAACCTTCAAACCGGATTTCTCACGCGTGTGAAAAAATATTATTCAACTTGCAAATTAAAAATATCGTTTGAATCATCCAGAAAAATTGAAATACACAAGCAACTTCTAACGTCCATTTTTACCAATGTAGATTAACTGTAATGATAGTTAAATTTACTTTTTATCTTTTTTTTTATTTCTATTAACATTAAAAAAAGATACTTAAAAATTTATTTATGGGATATAAATTTATTCCACTAAATAAATCTTTATTTAAATAAAATTATATTCCTAACATAACAGATAAACCAGTTGATAAGAAAAATGAGATATATATTTTATAGAAATTCATATTTTATCATCGCAGATTTCAACTTTTTTTCATAATCCATAAGTATCGAAGAAAAAGCATCACAAGTAACATTTGCTTGCCATTATTTCGATTTTTTCTCAGTGTAAGAATTAAAACAAAATAAAATTAACCTGACAAGTTTGTGAGATCAAAATTAATTTATAATAATTAACAATGAATAAACCTAGATCGTGTTTTTATATATAATACAATTTATCCCAGTATAAATTAATTTTAATTAATATAAACGAAGATAAATTGTATTATATACAAAAACGCTGTCTCATTTATAATACATTTCAGTATACAATTAATTAATATGCTGAGATAAATTAAAATTAATTTACTCAATAGAAATGGATATAAATCGCATGATGATGATGCTACACTGAGAAAAAAAAATCGAAACATTAAAAGGCAAAAACTAGAAGAATTTGATTCTGATGGCAAAGTATACATTTCTGTAAGATATACCTTATTTTTTTCTTAATTAATTTATTTGCTGAAAATAAATTTTTACTCTGCCGTATTTAAACGAAGATTTATTGCAATAAAATATAAATTTATATTCTATAAATCAATTTTTAAGTATCTTTTTCTCAGGATATAGAGTAGTGCCCAATTCTTTCCTCTCCAGATAAATATCCATTTTTCAGAGACAGTAAGATAAAAAGCCGATAAGAGCCAACGCGAGTTTTTAGCGTGTAACAATACTTACAATACACACAGTTTGATTGTGACGCCTGTCGCACCGGATATATTTAATCAATTTTAGCAACAAAGTTACGGTAATCATTTATCTCAAGTGTTTTTAACACTCTGACGAAGCTTTTTTTATTTAATTCTTGACCGCGACTTCTAATCCTGCGCTTAATTTCGAGCTCTGTATCTATTTCCTGTTTTCACTGAGAATTACCCAAACCAATGTGGTCGAAACGTTTGAAGCTTGTTAATAATTAATAAATAATTGTATTGTCACACATTAAGAACTTGAAGTAACTCAGCTTTTTTATCTCGCTGACTATGTATCTTTAGAACCTTGACTTTTTGTTTTTCGTTTTAATCTTCCAAAAAAATATGGGAATATTTAGTAAAATTCTATAAGTACATTTTGTGACGAAAGTTAATGTTATAAAGAATAGTTGTCCATAAGTACGCAACCAGAGGTTTTAGTGGAAAAAAAAATTTTAGTTGACGCATATCTTTATCTGGAAGGTAATCGCATATCGGGAAGTGAAAAATCGAGTATAAATTGATCAAGGTTTATATCTTATATAATTTCTTCACCTTCATCCATGAGATATCTCTCGGAGAATATGATGATTTCTAGTAAAATTCTGCTACATTCTGTGTCAAAAATTAATAGTATGAAGAATAGCTTCCATTAAATACACAATCGGAGGTTTCCGCGAAGAAAACGAATTTTTAATTAACACACGAATACAGAACGGGGCAATAGCAATAGAAGAGGTAGAGGCATAAGATTAGGTAAGAGTAGGGTAAACATTGGCGTAAGCGTATATATGTATTATAAAATAGAGGTAAAGGTAAGAAAGATTGTAAAGAAATGGGTAACACAAAGAGCAGGATAAGGCGAAATGATGATAGGCGTATGGAAATGTAAATAAAGTACAATGTAAATTTTTGAGTAGATAAAGACAAATAATGTACGTAGTAGGGTAAGAGAACTGTAAATATTAGGTAGTAAAGATGTAAATGGTAGGGTAGGTAGGCAGCGGTCGCGAGGCGAAAGAATGGGTTAAGGATGAATGCGTGTGGTAAGGAACTCATTGTAAACCAAGTCCCTTCTTGACGTGTAAAATAAAGCCGAAGTAAATAAATGTCTAATTAACATACGAATATCTTTATCCGAAAGATAGCTGTACGGAAGGTAAAGGAGCGAAGAAATCGGGCATTAGCCGAAGTAACCCTGGGCAAGAACCACGGATCGAAGGCCGCGTCTTGGTCCGCGACTGTAGGGAGACCACCAGTGGGTGCCATCGCGGGGATGGAATGCACGCGTGAGCGCGCGTGGGTGGAGAGAACTGACATTGTGTGTCGCAATGACGAGAGATATGGGATGTGGAATCTAACGACGCGACGACCCACGCAGCGATGGAGGCGACGAGACGGGGTTCGACGGACGCGCGACGCCATATCGTACGGACGCTCCTGGTCCTGGAGGATCGATTTTCAAAGATCCGCTCTCACCTAGTTTCCACAACGCCGCGCTCGTGTCGACGCCGCGACGTCGACACGAACTCTCCCGAAATTCTAATCGATCTATAGGCGATTGAGCTTATCGGAATGACTTAATTGGTACGGATTTAAGAGCGGAGTATTCATAGACCGATTTATATTCGTTTCGAGTAAGTACGAGATGCTACACACTGCGAAGAGAAAGACGCTTAAACATTTATTTGTAAGATGCAAATTTATCCCGCTGAAAGAAATTTCTTTATTTAAACACGGCGAAATAAAATCTTATTCCTAGCAAATGAATCCAATTAGAAGGAAAAATGAGATATATTTCACAAAAATGATACATTTCGTTGTTACAATTAAATTTTTTTATAACTATCGAAGAAAATCACAAGCATTTGGTCGCTAATATTTCGACTTTTTCTTCTCAGTGTACATTCATTTAAACTGAATGGAACATTTAAGACTAAGGATTCGATCATAAAACTTGGTAAAAATTATAAAGGGAGCAAATTCGTTAAATGCAGTGACCATTAAAATTATAAATATTCTAGTAAATTCGCTTAGTTTTGTAATTATCACCAAATTTGTGTGATACATAATTAACTTGAGATGATTTTTAATTTAATTCTTTGTAAGTAATCACATATCTTTACAAAATTAACAAAAACAATGTAACACTTTGCTATAACTTGGAAACAAATTGCGGAATAATATTTCTTCAGTAAAATTAACATCCGTAATATGTTGACACGTACGTCTTATTTATTCATCTTAGAATTAAGATTTCAAAACTAGATTATATTTGTTATTTGCCTAGAAATTGTATTGTTTTGACACTAAGAAATGTTGAATGTCAATTTTGATACAAAATACTTAAGTAACATAACCACCTTATGTTAAATTAACACTCACATGTAACATATGTTACATTTGGCAAAAAAATTTCAACAAGGACCATTTACGACATAAGTACAAAATGTTCTCTATGAATCCTGGCGTTAGCATTAAATTATGAAAAATTGTCAATGATGAAAAACGTTATTGTCAAATCGTTATTAATTTAAAAAAAAATGGAGGTAACGAGTTACTCGTTACATCCTGTAGATTTAAAAGTTTTCGGAGAAAACTGGCATTTTCAATTCTTTTGCGAAATTTCTGTTCTTTTTCCAAGGGTTTCTTTCCCAATAATTCACCTTGTAGGTTTTATTTTTTATACCTGCAAGATGAATTTTTTAAGTAAATTTTTCTACTCTTGGAAAAGAAATTGAAAAAATTCGCGAAAAAGTTGAAAAAAGCCGGCTTGTTCCGAGCTTTTAAAATTATATTACTTCCTATCCCCTGACAAATCTCAGGTTTGAAAAAATAATTAACCTTTAAGTAGATAGGTCATCAAAAATTAAATAGCGTAAGTAGGTAAGTGGAGTGCTGACAACACTCCAAAGAAATGTTGTTATTATTATCATATTTTTCATTAATATATTACGTTATATTTAAATTTACATTAGTCAAACCCTTAAGGAGATAGAGGAACGTAAAAAAATGAACTTTAAGAATTGTGGATAATAGTTTCTATTTTTCTTTTCCAGAACAAAGTTTCTATATCAATCCTGTATTTCTTCGTTACCTGGGATGCTGTGGCCACCTTATCTTCTTATTTAAAAGTTAAATCTGAAGGATAGCTACCTAATTTAAAGGACAGCTAGCTAATTATTCTTTGAGAAAATCACCAACAACGTAATCACCAACTAAGGATTGGTTTCAGCAATTAAGGATTCGTTCCACTGTGATCCAACGAGTGCAAAAAATTCTTTTACATTTTTGTAATGCTTGAAGTTTTAAAAATATGTCCCTAAAACGTATTAAAATCTCCATCCGGAAGTATAGTAAATATGTGATTTAAGTAACAGCTTTAAACACGTTTTTCTCGAAACTACATTTTCATAGCTGGGCGCTCGCATGTCTCGGCCAATTTTTATCCGAACGACTTGTTTTTTTAGACAGAACGTTCATAACAATCTTATCTTCAATTAAGCGTAGGAATTTTTTAAATTTGGATTATTAGTTTTTGAAAAATGACTTAAAAAAGTGACGATTTTTGTGTGAAATAACAAACTTTTTTTCCAAATGCCATTTTGTTAAACATTATTGTTTTAAAAAATCCTTATGCTTAACTAAAACTATACTCATACTTTAAAACGAAAAAAGAATTTTTTTATCTCAGAGATCACACGCAGACGCAGTACGAGTGCCTGTGCACCCATGATTTTTTCCGAAGGGGCACTTCATCAAACGCCGAAAAACCACAGATATTAATATTATTTAATTTGTTTATAACTTCTTCAATATATGTACTTTTAACCCTTAACGATCACTAGCGGTCTGTGTGACCTCAATGAAAGTTTCGGTTAAATCTTCTCTACGTTATTGTTTTAATATTGAACTTCTGTCGCCATATCGATAGTTCCAAGTTCCCTCTATGCGAAGATGCTGCCTGGAACGTGTCAGTTCATTTTCCTCAATTCATTCTCTTGAAAATTATCTTCTTATATCTCAACATGAATATCTCTTTTTGAAATATACACTATAACATTGATTTTTTTTCTCAAAGTACTATATCTGAAGAGTATGCCCCAACATTTTTTTGAAAAAATCATTAAAAATCTAAAAAGTTATGATTTCTTAGGTCAAAAGTCATTTTTTACGTTTCTTTTCGCTCCATAATTTTTTATTATATTTAATCTAAAATTTAACGTAACATGAAATTAATTCACATTTTACACTATTTGAAGAATGTTCAGTAATTTTTTTTTTTTTTACTCAAAACAATAGCTGTGTTCAGCAGAAAAAGCAGCTTTGAAACTGTTGTATGTATGTACGCGGGAAAAATTTAGTATCAAATCAACAATTCATTGTTTCATATGTAAGCTAGAATATAAAATCTTCTTGGAAGAATTTATAATCTTAAACAAACATAATTTGTTTACATAAAGAAAATTTTTTTCTTATGAAACAATGAATTGTTGATTTGATACTAATTTTTTTTCTGTGCAAGATTCTTTAATACAATTGGTTCTTGCCCTTAATTCCTACAGGATCTGAATATATAAATCATAATAAAGAATCCCGCAACAGTTGGAAAGCTTTCTTTGCCGAACGCAATTATTAGTTTAGCCAAGATAGTTCAAAGTCAGTTGGGGTCTTATTGACTTCAACGGTTCTATGTGACCATAATGATACATTATTGAAGTATGATCCTTAAAGATAAATATATAACGACAATAGTCTTATATAACTTATTAGTTTCTTAAAAAAAAAAAAAATTTACCAAAATAGCTTTTCCGCCGTTACAGTGGGACAAGCCCTTAATAGCCCTTAATACAAGTCTTTAAGGCCTTTCTACAATAAGCTATTAGTCGGTATCATAAGTCATAAAAATTGACCAATCACAGCCAAATGTGAAGAGAATATTCGACTGTGATTGATCAATTCTTATGGCTTATGACGTATGATACCGACTAATAGCTTATTGTAGAAAGGCCTTTAGGGGTTGATTCAGTAACCTTAACGATGTCGTTATGTATCGTGTAGTAGCTACGCAATGATGCCATAACGACATCGTTAAGCAAAATCGACTCCTTAAGCTCGAATGCCGCTATGAATGCCGCTCTGGAGGGGAGGCTAGGTTTCGAGAATCGCATGATTAAAATACTGATAATTTCACATTTAATATCTAACGTTATCTCAAGGAGAGTATCTCGCGTTAATCACTGGACGCATACCGAATGCGTCAGGCGTGCACGGGCGTACGCAGCGAGTTTCCTCGATCGCGATCGGACGGTCAAGGTGTAACGTAAACAAATGTGTAAAACGTCACGAGCGGGCCTCTCCGCGCTCGCGGAGAGGGAAGAAGTTAATTCATCGACCGTCCTCGTTTCCGTCGATCGTCCTCTCGGCCGTTCAAGTCGGCCGTGGAAAACTCTGTCAACCTTCCGCGGTCTCTCGCCCATTCATTAGCGCCCGCGGCGCGGATTCGCGGGGAGCTACGCCCTCACCGCGCGCGCCGCTCTCCCGCGCTCCGGGCGTAAGGAATGACGGAGCGGGATGGCGCGGCGCGGCCTCTCATCTACGCGTCTCTATCGACTGGCCGCGCTGCGCTGCGCGTCGCGTCGATCCGCGGGGAAGCGTCGACTCTCCACGACGACGATTCCGCGGATCACCCGGGGCACCGACGACACCCGGAGCGCGGGGCGATTGCGGCGCGAGCGAGCGGGCGAACTCCCGAGCGGCATGAAGGTAGCCGCGGAACGCGCGTTGCCCAGAAATTCTCGAGCAACGAACTCTGTTGTTACCTGTTTCCACCTGTTACTGCTCCCCGCCGGCTCTTCTGCCTGCCTCTCGCCGCGTATCGCTTAATCCCTTTCGCGAGTCGCCACTCGTGACGGCGCTACGCCTTCGCCTTCCTCGCCTCCTTCAGCGACACTCGCGATTCCAACTGGCGAGTCGCAAACAACTCTCGGGCCTGACACACGATCGTTCGCTTGAAGCTCGAATCTCCACTCCGCGTCCCGGCGTGTGTCGCGGCGTTTCCCCCCTCTTCCACCTTCGTTCGTTCACGTCAGTTCCCGTTTCGGGATAACCGACCCTGAAGTACGCGAAGACGAGACACGCGCTCGCGTCGTCGATAGTAGAGACCCTTGTAGGAAAAAAGCGACAAACTGGCTGATTATCGTAACCAATCAGAGAAGCCCGATCATGTGACCAGTTTACAACTCTCTTCCTATGAGATTCTCTAGTCCATTGGAATTGACCAATTGCCTATCGTGTGAAATGACGAATGCGATTAGTCAATTCCAATGGACTAACCGGTTGGTTAAACGAAGATTGAAAAACAACTTTTGCAAAATAAATTTTGCATTTGCCCATTATGCGATTGATCAATCGATGAATTAAAAAAACTCGCCCTACTTGACCCCGACTCCGAATCAATAGTCTGTTCTTTTTAGCTACAAAAGAAAAGATAAACTGTGCAAGAAATGCAGCTAAAAAGAACAGACCATCGAACTTCGGGGTCAGCAATCGAATATGCTCAATACGCTATAAGACGATCTTAAGAATGAATACCGACATATGAATACTGGCTTTATGACTGCTTGCGAGGAGCAGCGAGGAGTCCGCTGGGAGCAAAGAACATCCATGGCACGCATAGTAATGCGGAGTAAAAAGGTGGGGAGAGGGTCAATCAGTGGATGACGGAGCAGATTATTTCAAGTCCGTGACAGTTGGAAAACTAAAGAAATTTGTAATAGTCAATCCCGCCAGATCCCGCGCTGGAGACTTTCGCGGAACACAGTGGGACGGGGTGTTCCTCACTCAAGAGGTTAGCCCAGTGCGATGATCTTGGGTCCTGATTCGTGTGACGTCAACTATCTCGTAACCGAATATTAGCGGACTCGAGAAGCGATGGCGACAGGTAAGCGACGTAGCATCCACACGTCGTCCGGAAATGCTGGTGCGTCCGGTTACGCCGGTAGCGGGCCACGCTCGACCAGCCGGATGAACTTCCGGCCGAGCAACGCGCAGCAGGAGGACCGTGGTGGCACCCGACCGACCGCGGCGCCGAGCTCGATCGGTCTCATCCTGGTCACCATGCTACTGCATGTATGCAAAAAGTCGCTGCTGTTCGACACCGGGCTCAAAGTGGCTCTCTACTGCGGCACAATATTCATGGTCTCCTTGATCGCCGACTTCGTCACGATGCCGCGCACTTACTTCTCTAGGTCCGATAACGCCCTGAATCAGTACTTCGTCAAGTGGGGCTGGGGCTGGCTGCTGTCCGTGATCGTGCCCTGGATCGTCCTGTCGGCGCACACGCTAGGCTGTGGCCGTCGACCGGTCCTGGTGAGGCATGTGGCCCGCATCGTACTTGCTACTGTTGCTTGGTTCGTCTGGACGAAGCTGTTCAATTACATTGAGACTACCTATGGCAGATGCCTAGGCACCCGCGACATTCAAATGCAGTCTAAAGCCAAGTGTCTTCAGTCAGGTAGATTTTGGAGCGGTCTCGACATATCCGGACATACATTCATCCTCATCTACTCAAGTCTTATCCTCGCTGAGGAAGCCTCTTCCTTCGTGGGATGGGAAGGTATCAAGGATCTGATAATGCGGGAGGAGCACACGCGATCTGTGCCGAACGAAACTAGCACCGGTCCATTGCGAAATCTCTCTAATGGCGATCTGGAGTTCCTGAAGAAGGCGCACCGGGCACTCACGCCGTATTTACGTGGCCTTTTCGTGGCGATGACGTTGCAACAACTGCTGTGGGACATGATGCTAGTGTCGACGATGCTCTACTATCACATCATGATTGAGAAATTCTTGGGTGGTATAGCTGCAGTCATCACATGGTACGTCACGTACCGATGGTGGTACAAACTACCAAGAATCGGCCTGCCGGCACCTGGCGACGGCCTCTTCAAGTACAACGAGATAAAGACGAGTCCAGAGGTCAGCGCCAGGGCCAGACGCAGTACATTGAATGGCGTCAATCAGCCGAGGTTCATGGGAATGCCGATTAGAACACAGGAGACCACAGAACCAAATCTATCACACAGGCAAACGGATTTCGACGTACCTATCTAAAGAGGGTAGAACTGTATCACCCTCGACGAACTGATCGCTCTTACGTCGGGACTCTTGTTCTCTTGGTACTTAAACGTTTGATGGTCGCATGGGATAGATCATCTTTTACACAGGGACTGAATTAATATCCGGATAACACTTGCAATGCCTTATATTTATGAAATTGCCACTTTTTGATACTTCAATTGAAACCTTGTACTGAAGTAATTAGTATGAGTAATCAAGATGTAAAATAGCATATTTAATATATATGATATTTAAACAAGTATCCGGATATATGGCTCCCTTATGTTTGAGTACAAAGGTTTGAACATAAGAACTGTACAAAAATATGTAAATTGTCTGAAGGATACGTATGGATGCCTTCCTTTGATTTTTTTATATGTAAATAATTTTAGATACTTGCATGTGCAATGGGATATCTTCGATTTAGGGCATCCCGGGTAATCAGGTTCGTCTAAACAAAGCAATTGCGTACTTTTAAGTTATTTATAATTTATCTATGTTTTTAAATTATTTATAACTTATAGGATAATAATAAATAGGAGTATGTACCTGTTTTTTCGGTTTTGCTGGATTGTTGTTAAGAAGAAAGACACATTTATTTGATCTATTTAAAGTTTAAAGTCAGTGTCTTCGGTAACACTCTTCTGAATTTTGTTTTGTTACTTATATTTAATAAAGACTGTTGTTAACAAAGCGTCCATTTTTCTTAAGTTAACTATTTACGACTATTAGCGTTTATATGCCATGTTATATTTATACATGGAAGGAAAGTACAAAATATAGTTTTTGTTATGAAATCTTTCTTCCTCTCGATGCGTAATACAATCGATGCATTTAAGAAAGTACATATTCTTCACTTATTTGTGCAAGTATTCTTTCGCATCGTCTAATATCGCAGGTCATTACTAATCATTTTTATTGAGAATGCTTCTAATCTGACAATAAAAAAGCTTTTTACATTCAATAATAAAATTTTGATTTTTAAGAAGAAATTCTACTGTATCATGAAAACAAAATAAGTTCATAATTTATAAAATTGTTTGTAATAAATTTTATCTCTTTTCTTACAGATTAACTTCCTTGTCCATTAATGAAGAATAATGACATTACCATATATTTCTGAATGATTACTATTAAATGAAGTCAATTTCTACTTATTTCACGAAAAATAACATTAATTTAGTAGCAAACAATTGTATGTAAAACAATTGTAACAAAATGGTTTTTCTATTGTTGATTTTGCCTACAAACCAGTTTTAGAATAATGTTTATATTTGGCAACATAGAGATCTCCTTGATAAATCCACTCTATGATGTTTAATAATTCGATAAGAATAAAGTAGAATAAACATTTGTACACACACAACAATTTACATTAATTAATATCACTTCGCACTGGTTTCTGTTTTAGAAAAATCATAACTCATCGTAACTCCTTACGCGTATATGTGCTAAACGAAATTAACTAATATAAAATATAATTATGCATTAAGATGCAAGATGTCACACTTCTTCGGTATGCATACTATATTTCTTATGTTTTACATTTTACATAAAAATAATTACTCGAGTGTTGCTAAAACAAAATCACGAGAAAACTGTACAATATCAATCATTACGTTTAAGCACCTATCTAAGAAAAAGAAAGTCTAGTGAAGAAATAAAACGAATATAATGGGATCCACCCTGTATTCTAAAATGAGAACTTATTTTTGCTTATATATACCATCACAATCTAGCAGGCCTCATATATTTCGTTATTTGTGATGTTGATGGCAGCTAATTATGCAGTGTACTTAGATAACATTTAATACACATACGTATTTATCTGCACTTATGAACAGAGACCGAATACTGCGATAATTTCGTTAGTCAATAATATCGTTTCTATTTTTATTAAAAATCTTTAATTAGATCTATATTAAACCGATATAATCATATATAACAGATTTTCATAATATCTCAATATAATAAAATCATTTAAAGCTTAGATTTAATAAATTTTACAAAAAAGTTACAAAAAAAATAAATTTAAAACTTTTAATTACAATTAATTACAATTAAGAGAGATGCCTGTATAAATATATCAATATATATGAATTCAGTACTAAACATCTCTTCATAAAATATAAAAAGCGAATTTAATTAATTTGACAATGTTAATTTTATGGAGTGTTATCTGTATATATGTTATATCGAAATTGATATCATTTGTTTTTATTCGATTATCATATAGAGTGTCCCATAAAAGCAGTTTAAGAAGATTTTTGAAACCATTTTTGAGAGAAAAATTCTCATATCCAAGGGTGCTTTCCAATTGCAATATTCACTTTCGTACACACAGCGACATACGTTCCAATTGTCATGATCGTCGACACAGCACATCTATATTCAGCACTTTATTTACACAATTGCGTAATACGATTTAGTATGGTATGCTAAATTCTTACTTTATTTCACTTTCCAACGCAAATTCATAGTTGTTGTCCTCTTCCTTCGACTCAAGAATATCGAATATCGGTATCGGTTTTATCTTCCGTATTACTCTATTTTTCGCATTACAGCAATTTTATTCGGAGTGCTTATAAAACTGTTCATTCTGCAGTCCTTAACGATACTAACTCTTCTGGTTCTACCGCATCTTTATAAAAAATTCAGAGGGCTATCAATTGGCTGTATAAACTTGTTTTCTAATTCAATTAAATAATTACTAACCGCGGCAGATATAAATGGAATTGAAATGATGAAAACGCAGTTTCTATCATTATCAGGAATTAAAAAATGCTAAGGTATGAACATGATAATAAAAAATAATCTAAACTCAGAAACTATACATATTAATACATACTTTGTTCCAATTGAGTCGTGCACAACGTTACACTGTGCATTCTTTTGTACATGCGTCAAAATGTATTAAGTAATTAGAAAACACCCAGAATGTCGATGTTACAATAGTTTTTTGAATGAAAAGTATTTAACGTTGACAAATCAAACTATTCAAAATGCAAGTGCTCAGTATGACATCTCACAGTAGGGTGTTCATAAACAATTCTTATTTTTTTACATTAATTTTGCATATACCTTCACAATGTGCTACACCTGAGTGTACAGTTTGGTTTGCCAATTTTAAATCCTTTTCATTTAAAGTAGTTTTGACTTTTGATATGAAAATTTTCGTCTCAAAATGATCTAGGAATCTTATTTCAAACATTGTTACGGTCTTTGCAGGATCCTATATATATAAAACCGATATTTGGTGTTTTCAATCCCTGTTCACGAAGAATGCACGCTGTCATGTCGAGTCAATTTTAAACTTTCGATCTTTTACGTGCGATAGCATCTTCAACGGCCTTTAGTTGTTTCAACAATTCCTCGCGTCGCGAGCTTGCCTTCTTAGCGGCTTTGGCCGCCGCTGCGGCCACTTGCGCCTTGCTGTCTAACGGCGGTGACTCGATACCCCGCTTTTTACCTGCCATAAGTGCACTACGGTCAATTTTTTTTACCGCTGTGGCGTTGCTCGTGGGTTTCAATGTCAGCTTAATCTGCTGCTTCGCGCCGCTCAGCTTCAATGCATCGATGCCTTTGGAATCCTTGCGCGGTATCGGCGGCGTCGAACCCTTTCTTCTATGCGTCTCGCTGGAGGACGATGAGTAACTTGATTCGCTCGAATCACTGCTACTTCCGCTGCTCTCTGATCCCGAACTACTGTGGGATGATCTGAAATGTATTTTTTCTCCTTTTTTCTTTATTCATATAATATTAATAGATGCAACACATGAAAGAATACCTCAAAAGATTATATTCGTTAATGGAATGAGTTTATAATACTAACTTTGTTATATTTATATTTAGAAAAATGGATAATTTAAAAAATTTATATCTTATGCTCGTATAAGATTTTAATTTAACTACTTATGATTTAAAAGTCATCTTTTTATACCTAGATCTAGAACGACTTTTAATGATCTTAGCCACAGCGGCTGCAGCGATAGCAGCCTTTTGTTCCCTGGCTTTGTCGTGATGGCGATGAGTCGAGAGCGGGCTTGGGGCAGGTGGGTTCAATCCAGCCCGTCGATGCAGCGTACCCGTTGTAGGGGAGATAGAGCCCTTGGGTGGACGAGGAGAAGGGGCAGGAGGATTCATTAGCATGGCTCGTTGAGGCGTGGCTGCAGTAACAGCCGGAGGATTCGTAGGTGGGGAAGTGATGACAGGGGGCTTGCTTTTGCCAGCGGAACGGGTTCTAGATGGAGGAGAGGGTGAACGAGACCTGGATAGGGAGTCGTAAGAACTGTAGCTAGAACGACTGGAGCTACGGCTAGAACTAAAAAGACGATGCTCTTATACGTTTCTATATAACAAAGTAGCACGATAAACATTTAGATGAAAAAAATGCAATTCTCGGTCAAAGTGCGCCGTTTTCATTTTCCTTTTCTCTTCACGTGACAAGTATCATTGAACGTGACAAGTATTCTTGATAAATCATAAGATTTTCTGAAAACTTCTGTGTATAAAATGTTCTTTCGTAAGCTTCTAACATGATCATTGCACGCGAACATAAGTCATACCTCGTTGAAGAATATGAAGATCCGGAAGAATAAGATTGTCGCCGAGGCTGTCGACGGGATGACGTGTTGCGGCGTATAGTGCTCGGAGATTTGCGTCGCATCCACGGGTCTGCCCATTCGTCACCTCTACTCCTCTCGACAGGAGGTGGTTCTTCCTCTCGCCAAGGTTTGTTTGTCGGAGGAATACGTTCCACAATGACCTCCCTCGACGGCCGCTTATGCTTCTTCTCATACTTCTCGTAGTAATCGCGCTCTCTTTCGCGCTCACGATCTCGCTCCCTCTCGCGATCGCGATTATGCGGTGGTGGAGAAACCGATTGTGTACCACGAGGAATTGCGTGATAATCGAAACGATCCCGGTAATCACGGGAATCTTTGTAGTGTACTCGTCTGGTTATTAAAAATAAAAATTAATGGGTGTGTGATTGCAAAACAATTTCGGTAAAATTGATAACATACAGAAATAATTTTCATTTTAGAACTTGGCCATATACGATTCTCTCACCTATAATAGTCAGTTGACGCGGACGGAGGATAATATCCCTCAGGTTCGTCAACATATCTTTCTGGCGTGAGTCTAGATGACGATACCCTGCGCGGTACTTCTCGTTGCGGCCATCTCTCGACCGGCGGCTCTGGACTAGCCGCTCGAACGTAATAACCAGCCTCTCTATCTAGCTCATCTTGTCCTAAACTCAAGTTCATTTTTTTCTCCTCGAAATCCATATCCGATTCTTTGCGTTTATTGGCTTTACGCATCATCTAGAAAAGAGAAGGAAATATCTTCTTTGAAATTCAATATAGAATTTCAGATTACCAACTATTTATTAAATATTATAAAAGACATACACGTAGTGCCATGCATAAGAGTATCTCGCATATAACTTACTTCCTTGGCATGACGCAGACCGCGCTCCCAAGCAGATTCAGCCGGCGTCTCCTCCACCTTAGGTGCGTGTGTAGGAGCACCGTAACCGGGTAACGACGATCGCATACTCGGTCTATCGATGTGTGACCTATATTCATGTGGTGCGGCAGCGTGTGGCGGATACGCCATAGGTCTCACCATATCGAACATAGTGTAGTTACCTTTGTCCGTCACTCCTGGATGTAAAAATCTACAGCTAACGCCCCACGTACACTGACCACGACTATAGAAGCGACACACCGGTCTTGGCTCAGTCTCCTCCGGCCGTACGTCATCCCCGTCACTGAGCTCCCCTTCCTCCAATTCAGATTCCTCTTTCTCTCCTTCTTCTCCTTCTTCTTTATCATTTATTTCGCCGGATTCTTTCGACTTCGTCTTATCCTTGTCTTTATCTTTATCTTTCTCTTTACTGTCTTTTTCTTGGTTTTCTTTAGTTTCCTTCACAACAGGCGCCTCAGTTTCACCTATAATATTATCAATTACATAAAATACAGTTCTATACACATATTTTATTTAATGAAACATTTATAAAATTATTGCAATAAAATGTTCAGATATTTATACAATTTTAATACATAAAAATTGAATTTGAAATTTGAAAAGAATGTATTTACCATCATCACGTTCGTCTTTCCATTGACCATCGGCTTCAAAGTCTAATTGTTCACTTTCTTCTGTCAAGCCAACCGGTGCAATTTTGTCTTCTTTTTCCATATTCTCTTCGTCATTAATGATTTCTTGTTTGGCATCTTGTTCCTGAGCTTTATCTGTTTCGACGTTTTGTTCGGTAGATTCCTCAGGTCCGTCCATGCTTTCAAGATCCGACACATCCGACAAATCCTCGCCATGAGTCATAGGTGTAGGTTTAGATTTCGACGTGGGCTCTGGTTCATCCTCAATGTCCCCATCCGAGATTTGCTCGCCGTCCAATTCGTTATACGACCCGTTTTTCTCTTCCTCGGGGGACCGAGGGCCCGAATGCACCGATGAGGGTTTATCCGACTCCTGATCGTCCATAGGAGATGCCGGGCCGGATTTGAACGACTTTGGTGAGCTCCTCGCCGATATCAAGGACTTGACGGAACTCCGGCCCGATCTGGGCGACTTTGGCGAACTTTGCCTGGACTCGCTATTCTTGTAAGAGTACGATTTTAACGAATTGTCGGCAGATCTTTGCGTATCCGCTTCGAGGTCAGATGCCTTCGATTCCACGTCCCCGAAGCGCATAGACTTGGAGTCGTTTGACGGAGAGAGACACGATCCATTGTCCTGTACAGGTGATCGCGACATGCTGCGATCCGACCGAGGTGAATCGAGGGAGTTGTTTCCCGAATGATAGGACTTCGGCGAGTCGTTCGGTTGATATGTCGGCGATGCCGGCGGGCGATATGACGGTGATATGGGCGACGGCGACAAGGGTGGTGATTTTGATAAACTGCGGATCGACCTCGGAGAGCCTTCCTCGCTGGGAGACATTATCCCGGATCTTTGCGACTTGGGCGATAACGGGGTGGACCGCGGTGACTTGGACTCACCACCCGGTGACAATGGTGATTGCAGAGACTTCTCTCCGGAGAAGATAGAACTCGTGGCAGACTTTCGCCGCTCTGATCCGGAGGAATGGTGTGAGTAGCGTGACGACGTCACCTCGTCCCCGGCTAATGTGAGCCGATTCCTGTCCTCGTCATAACCCTCCGACGAAGTGCTATCTGTACCAGAGTCGGACATGTCGACAACTCTCTATTTCAGCCTGTAAATCAATGACACTCGTTAGTACGGTGACGGGCGATTTTAAACGGACGGGAACGGGAATGCCCTGATTAGATCTTTAAATGTATAACCCATTCCAATCTCTCTTTTTTAGTTGGATAGTTTAACTGTTTTTATTTTCTTTTTCGGGCGTACCGACCGAATGTAGCACTGAATAATCTGCATCAGTAGCATCACAGAGCTTACCTGGGTCAATCAGAGTTTGTGAAGTATTCGCTCTTGATGGCACAACGCGCGCGATCCATATCGTGTCGAACATTCTTTATATCACAACTTTCGACTTTTTTTCTCTTTTTTTTATACGAAACTTTTTTCTTATACTTTATTACTCAAACTGAACTTTTTTTACTTGCTCACATATGCGATAGTACTGTTTTTGGGCTTTTCTTGCGCGGAACTTTTTAAACTTTCGCGTCGTTTTAAACTTTCAACTTGGACACAACACAAACTAAGAAAGTATCGATAAACCACGCGAACCGTTTCTTTTTGTACTGCACTAACGAAACTATAGCGAACGAACTTTCAACCTGAAAGAATATTTTTTGGGCCTATTGGGGAAAGAAAGAAATCGGGGTGAAGAGGGGGAGGGGGGCAAGATAAAAAATGAGAAAAACGTGAAGGAAAAGCTTTAATGATGATGTATACCCTAGTCATGTCGCGTTAATGATTGCTTTTGGCAAAATGTAATTCAGTCGATTAATCGCAATTCGACAAATTAATTTCAATTATTCGTTAAAATTGTAATAGGTAAACTCTGTCAATGCAAACTGGTGTCACCTTCTATAAAAGAAGATTATATTCTCGATTATATCTTAAGATTTTCGTTTCTTTTTCAGAATTAAACTTTGCCGTTGCGATGATTCCGATGACGTTTACTAATTCTTTATAATGTTTAAGGAGAGCTGTACTGTGTGTGCATATATAACAAAACATCAAGGAATCCACAGTGTCGATTGCAGTGATAATGCCTAATTAAGAAACGAACAGAGGAACGACTTCCAGCCCAAAATTAATCCTGGAATACTGTGGGTGAATTTTCATCCAAATGCTAATTCAAGTTTAATACAATTTTTGTTACTAAAATTGTAACAGCTTGAAATAAAATTTAACATGATTTTGTTTACATTAAAATGTTGACTCAACACAAAAGTCTTGATTCTTATTGGTGTTATTCTTATTATCATCGATATATCAACACTGAAAAACATGGTAAAAATATTTTGAAAAAGTGACAGAAAACAGAGCTGTCTACAACAAAAAGTTAGTTCCACTCGAGTTATTTACAATCAGAATTGGGTAGCAACTAGTTAACAAATTACAAGTTAAACATTAAAATAAAAAATTGATAATTTTAGACTTAACTTGATTAATTTTAAATTATTTAGTTTTTAACTTTAACTAGTTATTTGTGAAACATAAACTTTAATTATTTTCTAACTAAAAATTTACCTATGTAAAAGTAAAAAATTAAAAAAAATACATTCCTACAAACCAATATTTCTTTGTTACTTCATTATAATCATATTATAAACTTAATTTACACATAAAAATTAAAAATTTTATGATCTATATTATAACTATTTTGAGTAATCTAATTTAAAAGATTATGAATTCCTAATTTAATATAAATGCTTTTCAAAATTAACTTTTAACTTAAATTACTTTTTAATGTAACTTTTAATTGAATTAGTTTCTTGTTCATGTAACATTTAAAGCAACTAAATTAATTTTATAAGTCATTAACATTAATTTTAGTTAAAAAATATATTAACTTATCTAATTCTGCTTACCTTGTGTCAGTAAAAATAATTCTAAAAAAAGAATATTTGTGTGAGATTATAATGTATGAGCTTCGAAAAAAAAATAAAATAAAATAAAATAAAATAAAAATAATAGATACTGTAAAAAACATTTGTGACAAATTTGACCTTTCCAAAAGTCATACATTATGCACATGCAATCATTCTTTTTCTTTAATGCTTATTTTCGATGCAAAACAGCACTGTAAATAATTTATAAACCTTCTTTCCTTCATAAACAGTTTGAAGTCACCTATCAAACAATATATAATTCACCAGCATACTATAACAAGAGCAACATTATTTCCTCAAAAATGACCATGATTTTTGATACACACCTAATACTATAGTGAATAGTTTAATCATTTTTGGATTTTACAACATATAAAGTAGAAAAAAAGTGATAAAATTCTTAACAGTGTAAAAAAATTCTTAATTGTGTGAATCTTCACCCTGAGTAATGTTAATACAAATAATATATGAGCTGTTTTCCAGGATTAAACAAGTCCTATGTGGCATATATATGTGTATATATATATCTGGAGCAATGTATCTTATCAAGACTTTTTCTTCAGTCCAAGTTGTATATTTATCTCTATTTGCAGAAAGATACAAAATGCAGCCAGGATACATTTGAAAGCCTTTTTTCTTTTCTACAGGATATATGATTATAGTTATCAAACATCCAAAACCTTATGACATGCTCTGCAATTTACTTTAGAGTAACAAAAAAAAAATAATTAAATATATATTTTACATAGAAAAGATATGGAAAAAAATAAAGGCAGTTGGATAAAGATACACTCTTTATCCACAATCTAAGACTAATTTGCAAGATAGTCCGGAAGATGATGATACTTGATGAATGGTCTTCATTCGTTACTACTTGAAACTATCATTAATTCGTAATTAAAATGGTAAAGGTGAAAAAAAAAAACGCAAATATGGCAGATTTTTTACAATTGATAATTTTTAGCAAAAAAAAGTGATTTGTTACCGGCTGATTTTTTTGTACATTACTTATTTTCACTAATTGTAAGAAACATGCAAAAATCCGAATGCCATAGTTCATCGTTTGGATGAACCTAAAGGATCGCAATTCTCTCGTTAACATGTCGAATTTGTAACTAAAAAAGTTATGATTTGTTACCGACTGAAATTTTGTACACAAGTTATTTACATCATAAAATGCTAGAAAACACAATTACCATACTGTCTGAATAGACTAGAAAATTGATATAAGAGTTGAAAATTGTATGATTTTAAGAGTCATAATAATGATAGATATGTTTTTTATTATGTTTTCTGCGCATATGAAGATACTAACATAGTTAATGTTATTACAAGAAAAATAAAGATTCTTTTTTTCTTCTTGAGTTTCTTGAAGTTTCTTTATATTTTTTTAATTCCCTAGCTTCCTTTACCTATTTATTATAATGTTCTTTTAAGCATATTTTCTAGACATAAAATGGGTTTTTTTTAAGTAAATTTAAAAGCCTTATTTATTGGACCTTATTAGATTCAAGTACCTTATAACATTAATTAAAATAAATTATAGATAATAAAAGAAACAGCAAAAGCAAAATCAAGAACAGCAATGATGAAAACGATGACAAATATAATGATTATAATAGCAATGAGAGTAATGATAATGATGATTAAAATAATTGTAAGGCAAATATGATGATATGGTGATGATAAAAAATAATCCTTATTATGTCAATAAATCTATCAATAAGTTAATAAACTTATAAATTTATAAATGTAATATTAGATCACTTTAATATCTATTTTTCAACACTTTTATTCACTACACCCACATAAATATTTGAAACTATCTCACACTTTAATGTTTGGAAATGTTTCCTGCTTTGAATCTGGCCATCAGTTTTTTATTTTAAACTCAGCAAACAATAAAAAAAGAATGCAAACCTTAGGTAAGCCATATAGGATACTTTATTTGTAAGTATGACTACAAGATTTAACTTTCTTCATTTTTATTATATAATATAATAATGGAGCATTATCGAAAAAGGTATGGTTTTATCTTGGTCAATTTGAAAAGATTTGACTATATTTACAAAACATTATATGGTATTTTAATGTGACAGTTATTTTTATCCGTATGATTAATATGACAATAATTTTTTTGTAATACATTAGTCATAAACTTTTCAAAAAACAAAATTCCATACAGTAACAAATTATGACTGTTTAATTAAAAATTTAACTTGTTAATGAAAAAATGGAGATTCTTTAGATCTGCCCAAATAATACAGCATATGAATTTTTGCATGTTTTTTTAGTGAAAATAAGTAATGTACAAGAAATCAGCAAGTAACAAATCACTTTTTTTTGCTAAACAATTTAGCACTTTAGCTTAATGTGGCAACTTCTTTGGTCCATGGAATGGATATGGCACCTACTTTTCAGTTGGTTTTTTGACGTAAACAATTACTAAAAACAAATGTTAGATGGTAACACATTAAAAAAAAAGCCAAAAATTTTTTACAACTTCAATCATACATTATCAATTGTAAAACTGCAGAAGGTCTGCCATACTTGCGTTCCCTTCACTTTTGCCATGTAAATAATAAATTAATGATGGTGTCAAGTAGTGAAAAATCAAGATCATTCATCAAGAGTCATCTTCCAGACTAAAGAGCACATTGAAGAGAAGAAAAAGAAAAAAATTAAAGTCCTGAAATATAGGAAAAAAAGCAAACCTCGATATGAGATAAAGTAAATTACACAATTACATAAAACTTTATTTTAAGAAGCGTTAATTCTCTTCACTTGCGTCCTCTTTTTGATGTTGTGATATTGGTAACACCGCGCACGTACTCGCTTTATCGTGCCAGCGCAGATACGTGTGTTATCTCCGTGTGAAGCGCGGAGGTTAAAACGAAAGGTTAAGGCGATCACTGCGATCGAGACTGCGACATGAGGAACACGCGGAGGCGTGAACGTGCGTGCGCGCGAGCGAGGGTTGCGGATGAGGTTTACGTGAGGGGGAGAAGGGAGGTTTTGGCACGGAGGTCGGCGCCGTTATCGTTTATTCGTCCTGTCCGCGAGAAACGGGACGTCGGCGGAGCGTCTTACCTTGGTACGCGCGGTACTTGCGAGGCCTGCGTGTGGCCTCGAGGCGGAGACTCGACACTCTAAACGAGGCTCCAAGGCGGCCGGCGTCACCCGCGATGCTGACGTTTCTCTCGCCGAGGCTCGCAACGAGACTCGGCGACACGCGTCTCCTCCACGACGGACGGCGCCACTCGGCCGTACGAGACCTTGCACTCTGGTCTGCGCGTGAAAACACGGTCCGGATTCTTCACGCTCTGGCGCAGATAAGCACGACTCGTCGTCGCAAAGGGAACAAAGCACAAACCACCAACGCCACGAGAGGGGAACGAGAGAGTCGTGATCAGTCGTGATGAGCCGTCAGGAAAACGCACATCCATGTCCCACAACCATGGGTTACGCCAAGATCGCTAGATGGGCATGCAAACGTGCTTGTTCGCAGCGAATGTGACAGAAATGGACCAATCGATTAAAGTTGGTTTATAATAGCCATAACCGTAAGAAATTGGCCAATCTTGATCGATTTATAGAAGAATAGTCGACTATGATTGATAAATTTCTTACCGTAACGACTATTATAAACCAACCCTTAATGAGCAAGTAGCCTCTCATTGGTCGGTATTAAGCCGGTATTCATAGGTCGGCCATGCCGGCCCTTTTTCCATCACTTGAAACTTCTCGCGCATTTATTTTCGCCCGGAATTTGAACTACAAGCAGAGAGCAGAGAGGAACCTGAGAGCGGTCACACTTCGAGTTTAGGGCCGGTATTCATAGTCGATTCTTATATTTAAGTTCGTCTTAAGTATCACCTTAAAATACCATCAACCAATCAGAGAACCCTATTAGCATCTTAAGACGTTACTTAAAACGATCTTGAAATAAGAATTGACTATAAATACCGGCCTATGTGTTAAAAATGGACCTTCAATTATTGGCTACATAGGCAATGTCCATTTTTTGCGTCGGTAATGTTTTCGTGGTTCTCAGCGATGCTATGCGTTAATTAGATAAAGGCCGGTATTTATAGTCAATTCTTATTTCAAGATCGTCTTAAGTAACGTCTTAAAATGCTAATACGGCTCTCTGATTGGTTGATGGCATCTTAGGGTGATACTTAAGACAATCTTAAATATAAGAATCGACTATGAATACCGGCCTGAAACTCCCGTACACTAGTGACGCACATCCATTATGGCCAGAATAGGAACTACATGCCACATCCATTTTGTGACCCGCCGTTAAAAACAGTGTCTCATGAAATAGATGTGGGTTATTATCCGTGCTAACATCTATTTTGCTGTCGATAAAATCTGATGCGTGTCGCGCGTACTGCATTCATAAGAGGGTTCGAGAATGTGCACAAATGGTTAATTACGTCTACGTTCGAGTAATTTTTCATTTATTATAGTCTAAATTGTTTTGATTAACATTGGCATTAATACACATCAATACGTTTATGCCCATATTTTGAATATTCATATTTTTACTTAGGTAACGTTTTTATCACCGTTTGGACAGGAAATAAATTTTTGAATGAAATAATTTATTATCATATATGCGAAACACGCAATCAATGCAACAATAATGAACAACATTGCTCTTAATACATATAATGACAAAATACTGAAGTAATATTGAAAGTTACTATTGAAATGCGAACATTACTAACTTGGTAATGATTTTATAATAGTTTCCCTACTCCAGAAAATTGATGCTAACACTTAATAATATATGGTAATTATTCAAAGGAGTTTTAAGGTCACCGAAAAGTCACTGTTATTTTTGAAACGATACTATATGATTTTTATTACATAATATAATGTGATTCTTTCAATTATTCTGCACACTACTTATTTGGTAATGTAACGAGTTACTTTATATCCCTGCGTATAAGAACGTATATATCCAAGGCGTATCGAATGTTTCGTCTAACAACCTAAGGTGGGCGTCATTCTCTACACATGTGGTTATTTGAATCTCTATTGCAAAAAATTAAAACTGCGCAAACTCTCTCGTGGGAGGTTCCGTCATCGACTCTTCTTGATCGCTTTGATCGTTCTGCATTAATAGTTGCATCAGTTTGCCAGTCAGCGCGGGATTCATCTGCATCATCCGGAGTAACACGAGAGCAAAACAATTTATATCCTATTATTTCGCAAGGTCAAACAATCAATTTGACTATGGCAATAATATAATATAACAGATATTTATTTTTATATAAGGCAATACTTCGGGAAGGAACTTAATGGACTGCGCAAGAGTAGATTTTAACGTTCAATATTATAGGTTTTAACGTTCTCCAGTCTGGTGCGTGCTGTCTTAATAAGTAATTAAGAAGAATAGAGTCAAGAATAATTTTAAAAAGAAAACAATACGCCGCATTATACCAGCAAGCTTCTGTTTACTAAAAAAAAACTTAAATTTAACGCACTGAGGCTCGACTGTTTATAATACGTAGTTTATTTCGCTTGAATAATGTACAGTACACTTAATTGGTATGCGCGAATAAAATGTCCGCGAATGATGATATAATAATCTTGCTTTCGACGGCGTTCGTGCGCGTCTTGGGCGACTGATAATGAGACTTGACACGCTTAGGGGTAGCTGTTCAAGAATCTGGGAACAACTACCCTCGGTCTCAACTCTTGTTCGATCCTTGACGAGAGAACAATTTGAACGTTTCGGATACTACTTGTGCTTTCTCTAGGTTCAGAATTTGCGATCCATATATACTTGGGTTCTTGGACAGAGAAAAGTTTGCTCGGGATTTTGTCCACTCTATATATATATAATATATCTCGAGAACCTCGCGGATTTGTCCCGATTTGCAGAACCAACTCTTATCTTGATTGACAAGTTCGGAACCTTAATTAGTTCGCGATCGCGACAAAGACATGTTAAAGCGGCTAAAGTAAACGGTGGCCATAAATCCAGGACCGTAGGCATCGCTATCGCCTCATTCATCGCCGCTTCCGACTTAAAATTTTGCGATTTCGAATTTGCGGCCAGCAGAATAATATATGTCGTCTGCTGAAGAAGCGCGATGAAGCTATGCGCTTTCGAAGCCGCAATGCCGCTTCGAAAGTGCATAGCTTCATCGCGCTTCTTCAGACGACATATGTGGCACATGTGGCCGCAATTAAAGGAACCGGGTGTCTCTTTGAAACCGACGACTTTTAAGTTTAAAACCTTTGTAATTACACGTGAGTGTGTGAATGTGCCTGTATGTATATGTCGTGCACGACGGTATGTAATTGTGACAATATGTATATTACACAACAGTTTCCCATAAACACCTGTTGTTTTACCGGAAGTTTTTTAGCAGGAAGGAAATTGTTGTCATTAATCGTCAGAGAAGCAATCATTATAATCTTAACTACAGCCAATACAGAAAAAACATGACCGAGTTACCATCTTGCAGCTGTGGTGACGGCCGGCAGGATGCAAACCATATTATCTTTTACTGCTTACTTACCATCCCGAAATCCGGCAAATTCGAGAAGTTTATTAAAGACAATTTTCCCCTATCGGAAATTAATATCTTTCTCATGCTCAAGCATCGTACTAGTAGTATTTGTCACCTCATTTTTGCTTATTTAAAGTCATATAATCTCCTCATTTAAACCCTCCCGTCTCTCATGCTCGCTCGCAAGTTTGAGTCCTCTATATACATAGGAGAAGGTCGGGTAGGAGATATCGGACACCTAAGCTTTTTCACAAATATTTCTTTTTTAAATAGCTAAATTTGAACATACTCTATATTATACAAAACTTTATTCTTATACCAAAACACCTCTTGAAAACCATTTTCCTAAAATAAAAATATCAATCGTTTTTTTATACTTTTTATAGACATTGCATTTTTATCATGCTTGTTTGTAGAGGGTTCTGTCGAACATGATACAGTGAGAAAAGAGTCATTTTTGGTGTAACAAACAACTTATTATTATAATTATATCATTATTATATATTATATGTTATATATGTATGTTATTATTATTATTATTTTATATTATTATTGTATATACACAGTAAAAACTAAAATTTTCCAGAAAATCCACTTCAAATTTTTTTGTTAAAATAACTCAAAAGTTAAATTAAAACTTAAAATAAGAGTTATTTTCAAAAGTTAAGTTAAAATAACTTAAAATAAAAATTATTTTAACTTAACTTTTGAGTTATTTTAACATAAAATTTAGAGTGGACTTTCTGGTACATTTTATTTTTTATTGTGTAAGTAACATAAGTCAATAAATGAAAATAAATTTTTTTTAACGTAACAAGTCAATAAAATAAACAGTCTTTAAAAATTCAATATTTTAATACTTTTAACATTTTTTTTTTCTAATAGTCATTTTTTTAATTTTAATTTTTTCTATGGCTTGAAACAATTTTTGTCCGATATTACCCGCTGTCCGGTACTACCCGACTTTCCCCTACTTGATTCAAGGGGAGGGTGCTCAGTTCCGGTTGCTCCGGTTACGATGCACAAAACTCGGATACTCCGTTGGAGCACGAAGCACGTTTCTTTGTAATACTTTACTCAGTATCACTTACTACTAGGTGGAAGAATAGTAAATAAATTGGTTATTATGGTCAAATCGTACTCGCCACACTATACCACTGGGGATGGACACCATTAAAAGTGAAAAAGAAGAAGAAGACCATACCGGCTTTTCTCCGTCACTCAAAACTCGGCGCATTTATTTTCGTTCGAAATTTGAATTACAAGTCACCTTCATTTTACGACTGTGCGGTTAAAATCGTGTCTCCTGGGTGGATGTGATTTGTGGCTGTGCTAAAATCACATAATGATGGGGGGAGGGGGGACAGACTTATCCCATGGTGGAAACAGAAAAGTGTCTTTTTAATTTATATCACAAATAGAACACACATTATTCATGTCACAAACAAAACAGTTGTTTTATTTTTTATAAAAAAATATTTATTAATATATATTGTGCAGTTAGGTAATGTGATGTTATATCTAATTCATGTTGTGCTTCGTACGTTTGTAAGATACACTAGATGTTTCAGAGAAATGGTGTGTGTGTGTGTGTGTGTGTGTGTGTGAGTGTGAGTGTGAGTGTGTGTGTGTGTGTGTGTGTGTGTGTGTGTGTGTGTGTGTGTGTGTGTGTGGGTGTGTGTGTGTGTGTGTGTAGTAGGGTGGAGGAATAGTACTGGAACAGCAAAATATCTTGAAAACTAAGCATTTTAGAAAAAAGTGTTTCAGATAAAAGTTGTAGAGTTTTAAAAAATCTATTTATTAATATTATCAGTTTGACCTTGGATGGCGTCGCCAAGGTCAGATTAAAATCATATTAACTTTTTCAAATAGAACACTCTATTTTTGATTTCAGAATCTAATAGCTGTTGTCATCATTTTTTTTAAAAACCCTACAAGAAAGTTTATTTTTGTTGAGTACTTTCCGAAATGTCCCATACAGCACAGAAAATTGCAGCAACATTGCAGCAATGTTGCAATGTTGCAGATTGCAATGTAATATTACGGAAACATCGCAGAAACATAAATTAACAATATGCCTGCAACGTTTCATGGCATATGCCAGTAATATTCTGAAAACATTGCAATATCATAATTTTTTAATTTTTATATCAATAGACGAAATAGGTCCATATATGAAGAAACCTCGATCTACAGCCCAATGAACAAACAATATTTTTTAATTGTGTTTTTAATAAAAATTTTTTTATATTTAATTTAATTATTGTATTATATTGATATATATTTTCTAATTACATTCTTATTTAAACAAATAACAGATAAGTTATTCCAAATGCTATTCTGTATTTGCAAAATTAGTAAAAAAAAACTATAATTTTATATTTGTTTATATAAATACTGAGCTTTAATTATACATCTTTCATTTTTTCGATAACGTATATTAACCTGATCTATCAGTTATATGCACATATCAGCATAAAGTGTTTACAGGTCATCATGAGGGATCAATTCGCAGCGATCACGGAAGTCACCAGAGTCGCGACTTGGATGAGTGACCGCTTGGAAATTTCCAAAAAAAATTTGCGAAATTTTTTTTTTGCAAAAAATGTTTTTTTTAAATGTTACACAAATATTGTTTTGTTCATTGAAATCATGTGGTGTAATAATATTTATGTGAATATTTTGGCAAAATGGGATGTTTTAATGCAATATTTCAAAAAGCGGACATCTTAATGTTACTGTAATCTTCCAACAATGTTGTAGCAATGTTTCGCAATCAAAATGTAATATTACAATGTTTCAATGAAATCATTCTGCAATGTTCCTGGAATCTCTTTGTGCTGTATGGGCTTTAACAGCACAACCGTCCGTATGTCGACTGTAAGAGTCAATTCATCCAAGTCAGGCTTTCAGAGTTGACTGTAAATCGACTTTGCATAGACGTCTGCAGACATCCTTCAAATGTTGACTCTAAGACGTCTAGAAAAAGGCATGCAATCCCGTGGTGCTGTGGGCATCACAGTATTGTTGAGAAATATAAATATTCATATCAATAGACGGAATAGGTTCATATATGAAGAAACCTCAATCTACATCCCAGTGAGGCTTGAAAGTTACAGTGTAACTTTCAAGCGTCATAACTCGGAAAGTACTTAATAAAAATAATTTTTGATTGAAATTTATAGGGTTACAATGGTATCACACAATCTATAAATTTCAATCAGAAGTTATTTTTTATTAAGTACTTTTTGAGTTATGACGCTTATCAAGTTACAGTACACAGCTACAGTAGCTTTCAAGACTCACAATTCAAAAAGTACTCAACAATAATAAACTTTCTTGTAAGGTTTTGGAAAAATCTTGACATCAGCTACTAGATTCTGGAATCAAAAATAGGGTGTTCTATTTGAAACAATTAATATGAATTTGATCTGACCTTGGCAACGCCATCCAAGGTCAAACTGATAATATTAATAAATAGATCTTTTAAAACCCTACAACTTTTATCTGAAACATTTTTTTCTAAAATGCTTAGTTTTTGAGATATTTTGCTGTTCCGGTACTTTTCTCCCACCCTGTACACACACATACACACAAGAGCGCGCGCGCACGCACGCACGCGCGCGCACACACACACACACACACACACTCGCCCTCAGATTAGAAATACTGTATATTTTCTTAGAATTAATATTTCTTTTATCAAAATTATCGATCAATTCAATGTCTCTTTGAATTATGGCTTATAAGTTGTCTAATTTCTTCATTATTCTATTATACTATTTCTCGGTTATTCTACTATTAATCAACTATTTTTTTTTTTTTTTTTGTTAATTTTGTACAGAATAAAGAACCGTGAAGTACGACAATGCCGTATTTATCAACTGTAATAAAACACGTTTTTTATTGAAAAAATTCAATATGTTATGTTTTAACGTATGTGCTACGTTTAACACATTGAAAAATATGTCTCTCACCGAAGCTACACCTTGTAATGAGGCCACATATAATCCAGCAATATTTATAGCGTATTCCTTGCTTCCCCTTTGCAAAAAGAAGAGTATTATTTTTTGTATTTGCATTGGAGCTATGTACCAGTGAATGTTGTATCTACATCATAATAAATTAATAGTTGAGAAAAGAAAATCTGTGAATAACTTTACCACAGTACATTAAGCGTATTGCTTATTACATTCAGAAAAAAAGATCTAACAAATATATATGTGCATATAATTATTAACATAAATATTTTCCTTACACAGAAACAAATACATTATTATTTTGATCTATAATTCCTTGCGATAAATAGTTGCTTATAAGCCCATAAAATAAGAGAGAGTTCATAAACATTAATCGTAGCGAAAATTCTCCAATATCAAATTCAAAGAATGTCAAGTGAAAAGCCTAAAGTTCAAGAGTATTTTAATGATTGTCGTTAAAATTAAGTCAATAATGTGAAACAAAATAATTACTAATTAGAGTTGCAAATGAAAATTTGGTAGTATTTAATTTTGTTATTATTGTTCATGAGTATATTATAACAAAAAAAAAGTAATTACCCGAAAAGCATTTAAAGCCAAGCAGATCACACCAATTATCATCATAAGAGAAAACATCAATTTAAATTTAGATATTATCAAGTCGGAAAATCTTCAAAAAAGATTAATATTACTATAACATTATTATAATACAGTATAACATTACTGTATATGTTATTGCAATTATAAATTAAATATAATTATATTAAATATACAATTATAATACTATTGTATAAATACCTCAGAGCTCTGCGATGCATATCCACAGCACAAATTAATTTCTCGTAAATCAAATTCTTATTTTGTAAAGTGTTTTGTGTAATTGCTTCTGCGATACGATAACTGCAAAAGATTTTTCTGACAATATTAAATGGTCTCGTTAATTTTTCAATTTAAACATTTTTTACATGTGTTTTTATATTTATTTCTTTACCTGGTAATTTGAAACATTCCGCGCGCATAGTGCAAGTAAACTAGGAACATTGATCCTGTTGCTAGCATTGTGACTAATCCAATAAAAAAGGCTGCATTTGTATGAAAAAGTATCAAGTAAAAGTATTTTTCATGATCGACAAAGTATTCTGTCACAAGTAGCGACGAAAAATGTGATCGAGTTTTATTTATAGAAAATAATATGTAAAAAATGTGCAACCAAGTTGAGTTTAAAATAAAAATCAATATCATCAATATAAGAAGCACTGAAAAATGTTTAAAGAGAGTCAATCTTCGATAAAAAGATTCATTATAAAGGACCCCGCATATTTCTTATGGATTTTGGTTTTTGGTCAAATCTCCTCATTTGGGAAATTGTAGTTCAAGGTGTCCTGATTAAAAGTGTCAATAGGTGCGACCTCCTAAAATTAACAGTTTTTGAGATATAACTGCCCAGACATCAAGTTTCCCGCATGTTTTTTTTTTTTTTTTTTTTAGAAAACGGCTTTTGTTTTTTGCGTAAGATATTGCCAGCAACGCATGGCACATATGCGACTTTATAAGGAGTTACTGAAAATTTTATGTTAATAAGTTCTGTACGCTATTGCTCTTCAGCTGTCTGGGAAACAGTTTCATTTCTGTTGCTTTTAGATTGCCATGTACAAAGGGATTAGCATCTTCATTATAGCAACGTAATTGCAACCAAAGGAAAATTTGTAGTAGTAAATATTTCTCTTTATGTGCCAGGAATGCATTGCTATCTGGGTGGTCAAACTTGGCTAATTTCCATTATTACATTAGACGATATAAATAATCTTTGTTTCTCAACTCCACATGATTCTAGAGACTTGAAAAAAAATACGTAGATAAACCTTATAACGTGCAAAACAGAACTGCCATAGTGGCGTCAAAATCCTACAGAATTTTTCCATTCTTAATTCTCAGCGTACACACTATATTGGATTCGATATTTTGCCACACATAGGTGTACCGGACCATTTTCAATTGCGTATATCTTGGTATCTAATGCATAAAATTTGAACAATTTTTTTTAATTGATACGTCAGAAGTCAGAAGATCAAGAAGAAGGCTAAATAGTTGGGAGGAGAATCGAGAAATTGAATATATTTGAAATATTCAAGAGAGATGGAAACTTGCGAAGAAAAACGTAGTCCTTTTATAAATGGTCCTTGGTTTTTTTATATAATTTTCTTATAATTCGGAATGTCTCTGCATAATTTCGCTTTCTAGATCCGTATAAAGCTTCTGTATAGTTTTAACGTGTTTCTTTATGTATTGTTCAGCAGTTGAATTTTCTAAAGCTGCCCTTTTTCTGCTGCGTTTAGGGCACCTTCTGCATGATTGTGATTATAAGCTGCTAAATAATAGTATATAAAACATGTACTTATAATTTTGTATGAACAGAATAAAGAAAATAAAGTTCAATGAGTTTGTAGTTTATTTTTTTTATTTCTTAAATCTTGCAACAATATATCATCATCCGAACTATCACTTGGATTATTTTTAATCATAACTTTTATACAATTTAATAATAAAAATCGTCAATCCATTTTAGTTTATGTAAGTCAAAATCAGTTAAATATTGAGGATGATACAAGCTACAAATAGTTTTCTTACTGCTTACACTACTTTCCGTTTCGAAATTCAGTACTAGATAGTAAAAACGTGAATTTTAGAACACTAAAAATCAGTCAATTCAGTAACAGCAGTGACAGTACTTCCTAATTTCGGAACGTTTCCTTAATAGAAATAGCAGAAACACAATTTTTTTTTAAGTATAACTCTTAGCTTTATAACGCCGCGCCGTATTGTAAAGTTCTTAAACGTTTTTCGTTGCAAAAATATGATTATTTTAAAAAAGTGGATTTTTAGACACCCAAAAATACCTCATATTTTCCTTGTTGTATAATTATACTTTTTAAAAGAAATGACAATACCATAATTTTTTTTTGAAAATATGACTTTTTAGCTTTAAAACGCCGTATTTGAAAGTCCTTAAACGTTTTTTGTTGTGGAGATATAATTTTTTAAATAAAAAGTGGATTTTTGAACAATTTTTTATTTTTGTTTAATGACTTTTTATAACTTTACAATAAATAATTTTTCGACAATGCCGATTATACAATCACATTTCTGAGATTCTGGACTTTTATGTGAAAAAAAAAGATTGTTGGAAAATGTTGATTGAAATCAAAGTTATAGCTTCTCAAAGTTAAAGTTCCCAGACTTGAAAATGTGTTAACGTATTTTACGGATTGGTGTGTTTAAGAGTTAACATTAGCCAAGTTTGACCAGTTATATCTCAAAAACTGTTAATTTTAGGAGCCCGCGCTTATTCACACTTTTAATGAGGACACCTACATTTTCCCAAAATATGAGAAGATTTGACCAAGAACTAGAAGCCATAAAAAATGTGCGAGGTCCTTTATCGACCAATTTTCAAAATATAATATATAATTTGTGTTTTATAAAAATAAAAAACAATTGTCTTACATGTTAATCCAATAGTGTAACGTTTTGCATAGATCGCATATTGCTTTATAATATTGATTTCATTTTCGTCAGTTAGTTCATTATACAAATGTTGCAGTTGTTCCAACATATACTTTACCTGTCATTTTAACAATATTGCAAACTATTTTTCTCATATTTAAAAGAAACTGTGTTTGTTTACATTATATTTTAGAAATATTTATTTCCAAAAATAAAACACATACTGTACACATACATAAATATTGTATATAAACACATACGTAAATACTGTATATAATGAATCACATAAAATTTATGAAATTGTTGAAGCTGAATAATTATTATTTGTGTAATTAAAATTATTCAAGAGAAAGAATAAAAGAAATTAAACATTACTCTGCAGAAAAATTTCGTTATTATTGTCTACATATAGTATGAAAAAAGTGTATATCTATAAATATAAAAAATAAATTTTATAGAATAAATAAAATTTTGCTGATTGCATGATTTAATGATTATATGTTTAGAAAGTTTCAACATAAATAACCATTTAAAAAAATTTTTCAGAAATTCTTTAAAAACATAGTTTTACTTACTAAGTTAGACAGCATACGTAACTTTTAGCCAGTAATGGTCACACGGGGTCCAAAAAACCCCACGCGTCCTTTTAACTTAAATTTATGGCTAGACAAAAAATTTTATGAATATTTTTGTAAAAAAAATCAAATTTTGCAATTTTATTTTTTAATTTGAATTTGTTTTACTTCTATGAAACTAATTTTTATCTGAAAGTATACTATCTTGAGAATACACTCCTAAATTTTTGTTGAATTATCTAAAAAATTAAAAATTTTATGAATATTTTTGTAAAAAAGTCAAATTTTGCAGTTTTTTTTTATTTGAATTTGTTTATTACATTAAATTTATCTGAAGGCATACTATTTTGAGAATACACTCCTAAATTTTTTAGATGATAAAGAATAGACCTCAAGGTATGTTCAGTAAAATTTTTGCGACGAAATATCAAAAAGCTGGCAAATGGCGATTGATTTTGTGCAGGGGGATTCAGTGGACCCCATGTGACCATTATGTTATTATTTGGAAGTGTGACCATTACGGGTTAAATAAAGCTTCGAAAAACACCTTAATTACTATGCAAGTTCAAATTCTATAAATTATCTTAAATTGTTGAGTTACGCAATAAATTGTTAGCGGTGAATTTATTATTGTTGTATATTTTGTAATATTTATATTTATAAGATTATATGACTTTTTTTTACAACGCGCTAACAAAAATAACATTTTTTTCTAGGTAGAGTTTAATTTATTCTATTCTATCCGCTTATTATTAATTAACAACGATTTAATTTACCATAACAATTTTCCTGATTGTTATCTGGTATGTTTTACTTACGGCTTCAAGGTTAACACTAAATGAACTATATTTAATTGCAAAGAAAATATAAAATAATGCAGACGCAAGAATATTGACGATTAATTCTGATGTACATCGTAAAGTAAAAAATGCCGTAAACTAAAAAAAAAATTTTATAGAATTAAATTGGCATTGAAATTATTTTCTTATTCAATCTAAAAGTAATCCTAATTTAATTGCCAAACATATTAAGCGATATTAGAATACTTTTTACATGTTATAACACAAGCATATAAAATTAATATTGATATAATATATATAACATTTTCCTAGTTTTAGAACAGTTTTAATATATTAAAATTATTATAAAACAAAGTAAAAGATTCCTAGAAATGCCATATTTTTTATTTTGTAATTATAAAACTAAAATTATATTAACGTACCTGAACTAAGATAAATGTCATCAAAACGCTAATAAACAACGTTAATTGGAGTTGAATAAGTTTAGATTGCTGATAAGGCCATAGACCAACTATGAGTAACAAACTTTTATTGAGACCAATGTGTAAAGAATTGGTACAGATCATTTCTTCACGATCATGTATATGCGAATGACAACAGAAAGACTAGAGTTCACTTGTTTTTTTTCTTTCATTTCATTATTTGCATATTTTATAACTCCATTTTCTTTCATCTTCTAGCTCAAATTTTCTTGTAAATTGTTTAAATTATCGTAATGTAAAATGCGAAGTAAAATTTAACGAAATATTACACTGTGAGATCGAAACGCGAGAAATTCAACAATTTCACCTGTATTAGTTCAATTGAATGACATAAGATAATTGAATGGATACTTATCTCTCATATAAGAAAAAGCCTTATAAATTGTTTGTCGAAGATCGCGCAGGCAAATTTGAAAATTTCTAGTAGCGCATTTATTCATTCGTTTCGTATTGTGTGAATTCGCATGTTTTATTTCTTTTACAGATAAAGTGGAAGACGGTCGGTTTTTTACATTTCTATATATCGACTATAATTGACTCATTTATACGAGGGGCGATCCAAAAGTAAAGTTACAAAGCCTGCAGTGAAGAGAGAATGTTTTATTCAGGAAAATCAATATAGTCACTTTGAAATATTACTCCTAGGATTATTTTTCGACATAGTCTCCATAGCGATTTAGGCAATTGTCGTTTCGTAAGATAAAATTGAAAATTCCCTTTTCGTAAAATTTCTGTCCTGGCGCGTTTAGTTGTCGCGAAGTCTTTCACCTCTTTGTCCAAAGCGAATCGTCAGCTTACTTGCTCCTTGAAGTGAGGAAACAGGTGAAAGTCACTTGGATCGAAGCACGGGCTGTAGAGAAGGTGATCGATAACGTCCAGGCGGAACTGCTCCAACAGCGTCGTGGTCTTCTGTGACGTATGGGGCCGCGCATTGTGAAGGAGAATGACACCCTCGGTGAAGAGTACTAGTCGTTTCTTCCTGATTGCTTCGCGCAATCGTTTCAAGGTCTCGCAATATCGGTCAGTAGATATCGTGCACATGTGTCGAACGCGCAAAGACAGGAATTTTACGAGAAGGGAATTTTCAATCTCATCCGACGAAGTGACAAGTGCTTAAACCGCCATGGAGACAATGTCGAAAAATAATCCTAGGGTTGATACTTCAAAATGATTATATTGGTTTTGATTATATTGGTTTTTCTAAATAAAATATTTCCTTTTCGCAGTAGGCTTTGTAACCTTACTTTTGGATCGCCCCTCGTAATATTAAATAGTCCACTGTTATACTGGTAAAATATATTTTTTCATATATTATTATAAACCACAGCTTTACATGTTGTATTACTTCAGCTTCTACAATCTCTACAATGCCATCTAAGCTATCAAACTCTACTTTTTTCAAGATAATAGACAAAACTATCTTAATAATTAATATTAATATTCTTATATATTATTTGGCTCCATTTTCAATTAATATATTTTGCATCACTGCCTCATAGAGTAAGGAGCAGTGAAATATGGCATTGCGGTACTCAACAATTGCAATAATATAAGCTTTTTTTGTTCAAAACCTATCATATTAACATAAATTAACGTAAAAGTTAGTACATACACTTTTTTATTGTAGCCTCCTAACAACGCTACAAATATTCCATCAATTTGTATATGGAATGTTTTAGTATTTCTTTGCAATAAAAATAGTATCATTTTCTGTATTTGTGTCGGAGCCACGTACCATTGAATGCAGTACTTGCGCTATAATGCAAATTAATAATTAAAGGAAGACGAAACATGGAGAATTATTTTTAACGCATTCATATTCTTTTTTTTAATTAAATAACAGTGTTTATTATTGCAATATTCTATAGAACAAATATGCACGATATTATCGTATGAATATTTTCCATGCACGGCAACGTAGACATCAGTATTACAATCTAAAATTTTTTGCGCAAGATATAGTTGCACATAATCAAGTATACAAATTGGACGAGAATAAATATTAGGTGTAACAACAGTTTTTATAATGTCATGTTCAACCGATTTTATTTGACAAATTTAAAGTACAAAAGGCATTCTCCGTAAAAAAGAAATCAATAGTATAAAACAAATTAATAATAATTAATTAGAATTGTCTATAAAAGTCTGTGTATTGGGCTACTATTATTATATATTATTATACGTAAATATTTAAAAACGCAAGATAGTACTTATCTGAAATAAAGTAAGACTTGCGCAAATTGCTTCAAATGCTTTCAAAAAGAAAAACGTTACATGAAATTTAGATATTAACGTGTTGCAAAATCTTTAATAGAAAAAGAGCATTATATGTGCATACATTTATGTGCGTTATAACAATTATTAGAGATATATATATATATATATATATATATATATATATATATATATATATATAATTTAATTACTATTGCATTAATACCAATTTTATAGCTTTGCTAATGCATATCCACGGCACAAATTATTCCCTTATAAATTCTTATCAAATTCTTATTTTGCAAATTTTTGTTTGTTGATTTGTTTGTTCGGGTGTAATTGCTTGTGTTATTCGATAACTATACAAGCAATTGTTTCCTCTTTATTCTAATTAAAGCTGCGTTTCAAAATTCACTGTAAATACTGAAATCCGCATATAGTTTACGTTGCATGTTTTATAACAATTGTTGCAAAAAGCTTTCAGAAACACTTCAATCTTTTACATTTTACATGCAGCACTTTTTAAAAAATTCGGCAATATGTCTTATAAAATTTAATAAAATTGTTTTAAAAATCTACCACATATACATTTTTGAATTAAGCTTTTTACAATTAGGCTTTCTGCTTAGATAATATATTCAAGCAGAAAATTTGCTTTGTTGCTCTCGCCGTTTAAATAAGCAAAAATTTTTTTTAATCTGCCTCATGTGTGAAATTTATGTTGTACGAGTGCAGGAATGTGAACATAAATAAAATATAAATACATATTCATATGTATGTATATATATTGTATATATATATATATTGTGTGTGTGTGTGTGTGTGTGTGTGTGTGTGTGTGTGTGTACACATATATTCTTATTTATATGCATTCTTTTTATTAAATATTTTAGAAATCATATTTACATTTCTTATATTTATTGATTTTAAATAATAAATTAAAGCACTATGTGATGTTTACAGACTGTTTTAAAAAGCCGTCTCTGTTTGGATAAAAGTATGGTGTATAAGGTTTTAGAACCAATATTTGGCTCAGGAATAGCGTCAGCCCCTGGTAAGATATATTTAAAGAAAGATAAACATTTATTTAGTTGTAGAACTCCTTTGTAATTACTATAGCATAACATAAAGAATGCAACATATATAATAGCATAGATTTATTAATTTTATTCTATAAACTAATATTATAAGTCTCACAACAAGCAGCCTATTTTACTAATATTCTTCTTATTATTGTACAACTCTTATTATTTTCCATCTATTTTTTTACTCTTTGGTAATATTTAATTTAGCACACATATGGACTGGACATCGAAAAATGATAGCTCCAATTTTCAAAACAGTCAATTTGAGAAAATTTGTTGATATATTTGTTGAAGAAGCTTCAATGTTAACTGAAGAATTAGAAAAAGTTGAGCATAATGAAAATGAAATTTTCTTTCTTAAACCTCTAGAAAAATGTGCTCTTAAAATTGCATGTGGTAAGGCAATACAAATTTTATATTTTTAAGTAGAAGATAAATTACGTATATGATGAATTACTGTGAATTATTGATAATCAAAGTATTGGCAACTATTGGCAGTCTAATTTAAAATACTTGGAATATATAAATTATATAGAGAATTATTTTTAATTTTACTTTAATTCTTAAGTAGTCTACTTATTATTATAACATTTCATTAAAAATAAAACTTCAATCTTTTAATTTAAAAAAATGCTTAAATTCTGCAAGTCTCGATTTTTATTTGAGCGACATTTATTCTTACTAAAAAAAATGTCAGAAAAGACAGTTACAAAAATGAGTAATTTTAACTTAAAATTAACAGACTATGTGTTATCATTGAAATTATTTTATTTAATAATATAAACTTGAAAATAAATAAAAAAAAGCAAATTATTAAGTATATTATTAAGTAAATTATGCATAGTTACAATATAGTTATTCAGATCGAATAAAGTCGCTTATCATGAAATGTCGTTTTCTAAAAGATTTATGGAAAATATATTTAAGTTTTATCACTAAAAGTTAGCAATTGTTAATAGCAATACTTTGTTGTATGTAAAATAAGAAATAGGGTTAAAATTTAGTACTCTATACTACATAATAATTATCAATATCAATTAATGTAAAGTATCAACTAATATTTATTTATCTGTTTCTATATCATATTTTTTCTTATTTGGAATTACTTTGTTTATGCTTTATTTATGCATAGTATATAAAATAACAATTAAAGACTACATATTAACTTGAAAGTTTCCATTTCATATATTGCTATGTACAGGCACTATGATTGGTATCAAGGTAGAAGAAAATATACTTGATAAAACTGTGGAGGCATTTGAAAGGTATATAATTTTCTTATAATTGTCGAGTCTTCTAATATAAATTTAATATAAATATATAATAAAATATCTATTTAAATACAATATTTTCTTAAAATATTTTATTTTCATTAACACCAAGAAAACTTCTGAAAAAATGTTAATCTTAACCCAGTCGGCACACAGATTCAAAAAGAATTAAAAAAGAATTCAAACTTAGAGTTTGAATTTTTTTTTAATTCTTTTTGAATCTGTGTGCCGACTGGGAAGTTAATTTTGTAAAATTCAAAAAGAAAATGAACTGTTTACTGAGATCGCAGTTTTTGATGTATAAGAATTATCTGTATTTAAGACTTGAGAATATATATACATATACTATATAAGTTTGACCCTAATCTGAATCTTCATCAAAATTAAGATAAATTTAATGGCAATCGAATAAAACCTGATCTGATCTTTCTTCCACACAACAGTTAAAATATCCAAAGATTGTTAAGAAGTCACAAAACGTTGTTTCTTATTATTGCCAAAATTTAAAGTAGTTTATTGTTAAAATTCTAATAAACAGATCGTAGAAAAATATATCTAGTGTCGTGGAATATCATAAATATTTTGTGTATAAATATAAATATTTTGCATTGATTTCTAAAAGCATCTGTTAAAATTACTTCGTGCACTCTATTTAGATATTGTAGATTACTGAGCATTAGTGTTTGCTGCATTTTTATAAAAACTAAATTTCTATTTTGCAGGTAGCAGAAATTTTTGTAGATCTATATCTCTACGTAATTTTGAAAAATATATATTACATATTAATTTTTTAACTTTAATCTAATTGAAAGGCATTGCATGTGAATTTTAAATAATATTATTGAATTTAATGTGTGTATAAATTCGGCAAATAAAGTATTATAGGTGAGCTGTGGTTGTGGAGTATGATCATCCGCTTGTGCATCTCTCTTGCGATTTTGCACTTAATCTTATTGTAAACATTGTATATTGTTTTTTAGAAATTACAAATTATTTAAAAAACAGGGTTTTTAATAAGTTTTAAGTTTTATTAAAAAAATTTTTTAAGCCAAAAAAATTATTTAAAAAAATTTTTAATAAAATATATTTTATAAAATATTTGTAAACCTTTGTTTTGCAGTACTTATTTGTATATAAAATTTCTAAAAGATTATTAATTAATACTTTTTTTTATAAATAAAAGTGGAATAATGTCTTTCATGACATTTATATTCAAGTAAACAAATTTGCCTAATTTTAAAAAGTTTTATTTGAAAATTTACTGCATATAATGATAGATTTTAGAAATATTTCTGTTGCAACATTTCATACCTTGCAGAATCCTTTCTAAAAGTGTTGCACATGAAATGCAAAGTTCAAATTTTCTTTGAAAACTCTTTGTAACAATCAGTGCTCTATGAATATTCATGGTGATAATTCATATATAAAAGTTTATTTTTCATAACACCTTTCAGAATGAAAGAAATTATAAGAGCTAGATTTCGGAACCCATTTTTGATTCCTGATTTTATATTTAATCTTACATCTATGGGAAAGATGCAGCGAGAGATATTAATCTTTGTTCAATCTTTTATTGATAAGGTATACATATTTATTAATATTTCATGTTATTTTCTTCACTATATAATCTTTATTATTATATAGATGATTCAGCAATGGGCAAATGAATCAAATACAACAAACGTTAATGATAGCAAAGCTCGTAAGTTTATCAATATTTTATTCTTGTGCCTTGTAGTATTGTATAATGCTTCCAATGTAGATTAAAAATAATAAATTGAGAATTGTATTTAAAATACTTGTATTTTCTCTTTTTTATTTCTCTTTTATCTTTAACAATATATATTTTATTTGTTCAAAATTTATTTTTACCATAAACTTTTAAAATAATATACATAAAGATTATCACTATAAATATATTGATAAGTAATTTATACAAACCTTTTTTTTTATATAACATTATAGATAAAAGACTTGTGGACATTTTAATGAATTCAACTGATAAAGAATTCATAGAAAAGGACATTTTCTACAATTTGTTTACGATGTTAGTAACGGTATGTAGAATACGTACTCTTTAAATTTTTTAAAATTAAATGTCATTCAAAAATTATACGGACACAATTTTCACTCTGGTACTGCAGTGACAAAATTTACGAGATTTAAAAAGTATGTAACTATTTTCAAACTAATTATAAGATATTATTTTTATTTTTTATAGGCCAGTGACACCACTGCTGTTACGATGTACTTTGTGATCTTTATGTTAGCAAACTTCCCAGAAATACAGGTACGTATGCAATAGTATTGTTGCCCTCAGGTTGAGTCGGTTCTAAAACATTGTATTCATAATGCTAAAATCGGTGCAAAATTTCAAAAAAAGAGAGAATTCACCAATCGCATTTGTACAATTTAACCAACTAATTAATACGACTGATTAATTCCAATAATTAGTCTAAAAGTTAAAAGTTAATTAAAAAGTAAAAAGTTAGTAATCTTAATCTGTTATCTTAACTTAGTTAATTTTAAATTATTTAATTTTTAACTTTAATTAGTTATTTTTAAAATACAAACTTTAATTTATTAAATTAAATAAATTTAATTTAATTTATTAAATTAATTTTTAACTAAAAAGTTAAAAATTTATATATGTAAAAGAAAAAAATTACAGAAAAAAACACATTTTCAAATAAAAAACAATATGTCTTTGTTATTTTATATAAACGTAATTTAAAAATAAAATATCTGGTAAAACTTTTTTTACCGATAATTATACATATATCGTTACACTTATGCATATAATTATGTAATATTAATTATATGTCCACATATATAATTATATATAATAATTGTATATATTTTATATAAAGATCATACATAACTATAAATGTATAATTATACATACAGGGTGATTATTAATGAATGTCCCCACTTTTTACCATTAGAGCACGCATTTGTAATTTCTAATATAATAATATGTGTGAAATACGTATCCGTCGGTAAATCATGCTCCTATGATAAAAAGTGGGGACATTCATTAATAATCACTTGTATATAACTATACATATATAATTATGTATACATATATGTACAATTTTTTACGGGGTATTAAATTTCTTTGATAATCCATATTATAATTGCTTTGAGTAATTTAACGTTAAAAATTACAACTGTCTAATTTAATATAAATGATATGCTTTTCACAATAAACTTTTAATTTAACTTAATTTAATGTAACTTTTAATTGAATTAGTTTTTTTGTGCATATAACTTTAAACATAACTAAATTAATTTTATAAGCCATTAACTTAATTTTCCTCAAAATTATGATGTGATTGGCCGTCTTTGGCCGTCGGATTTGTTTTTAGCAATCAAAAATTCATCGGAAAAAGCTTTATTACATTTCAAAAAAATGTTAAACTATGTTTTAAAAGAGAAGAAAATTTTAATATAAGTTAATAAAAAATGTATTGTATTATTATGTACATATTTACTTTATTTAACTTTATAATAGGAAAAAGTATACAAAGAGTTGTTGGAAATTTATGGTACACAAACTCCAAAGGCAGCACCGGTTAAATATGAGGATCTACAACATATGAACTATTTGGAACGTGTTATTAAGGAAACTTTGAGAATTTTTCCTACTGTTCCTATTATCGCACGACAAGTGACGGAAGACTTCAAAATAGGTTTACTAATTTTTATAAATGAGCATATATTAATTGTTAATTTTTCTTGAAATTTATTAATTTGTCATAATAAAACATGAACAAATTAAGATTCAAAAATCCTAATTTGTTCATATTTTATTACGACAAAAATTTCAAAAAAGGTTAACAATAAATACATATTTTCATAGAAATTTATTTATTTTAATTAATATACTGGTATTGATTCTATTATTCTAATAATATGACTATCAGAATATTAATTTTTATTTTATCTTAATTTTATTTTAATAAGAAGATTGCTACGTTTCTATCATACTTTTCTTTGCAAAGTTTATATCTGGATATTATTTTTAAAAATGTTTTAGGAGATATTGTTTTACCAAAACATACTGATATTCTCATCCCATTTATTCAAATGCATCGAAATAAAAAGTATTGGCCGAATCCATTGGTGTTCGATCCGGATAGATTTCTTCCGGAAAATATAAAAAATTATCATTTGTTTTATTTTACTCCTTTTAGCGACGGGCCAAGAAATTGCATAGGTAAACATAAATAAATTATTATGTATTATAATAAAATTGATTTACATATAATTGAAAAACTTGCAGGTATGAGATATGGAATGATGTCTATGAAAGCTATTCTAGCGACGTTGATACGAAGTTTCATATTTAAAGTAAATGAAACCATTGAAATAGATAAAATAAAATTAAATATGGACATCGTGTTATCGACTTTAGAACCTGTAAAAATTAAATTAAAAAAACGAAATCCCTAATAATGTAACATGTCTAATGTATGTATATATCGATGATAGTATCGTGCAACAGTTTTTTTTTTTTAATTATTAAAACTGCATATGCATGTCAAAGAATATACGGAAATGAAAGTAGATGAAAAAAAAATAAATACACATTTTCCTCTTTAAAATTGTTCTTGGCTCTGTTCTCCTCCACGATCTTCGAATTTGCATAGGAGCTTTGGGAAGCGCAGCGAGATCTCTTGCGATAATTGTATCGTAACGATCACGAGTTTATCTTAATTCCTAGAATATTTAATAATATGGGAGATTGTGTATTCTATTCAATTGAGTATTCTAAATTATTAATGCCAATTTCATGCAAGAAAATCTGCCTGCCTGCAGAATTTCATGCAAGAAAATCTGCCTGCAGAATCCCTTGAAGAACTTGATCAAGTTCTGTTCAAACAGCATGAGGAACTTTCCAGTAAACACATTGTCTTTCAGACCTTAGCCTTAAAGGCTATACGGTCCACTTGACGCTACAATGCTTCGTAACACTTTTTGATCGGTTAATTTGTAAAATTCTTTGTTCCGGTTGTTTCGATAAAATCAAACGGTTTATCGAAGCACTTGCAGCGTCAATTGGACCGCCGCCAAGACATCTTCTTAAAGACTTCTGTTGAACTTTGTTTTAAAAACAACTTTTTAAAAACGACTTTTAAATGTCTTTTTTATGACGTTTTTGAGACATTGTCTGAAAGATGATGTCTACTCCTACAGAGAGGAATCCGAGAGCAGCCAGGTCGGCTTTTTTTTGCGTAACGCTCGAAACTCCAATTTCCCAGGCGAAAATGGATGAGGTTTACTGCGCGAGCAGTTTCAATACGGTAAAAAGGTTTTCATACAAATTATATATTAAATATGTTTATATATATTAAAATATATATAATAATTAAGGAATTTCAAAGAAGACACTCTTCTTTAATCAATTTGAATGTATTTCGATATTTCATGATTACAGCCTTTATTACTCTGTATAAACATTTTTTTACAGACGATTTATGTATTCCCATTGCATTGCCAATAACTCTATATTCTGCAGTAGATGCTAATTTATATAAGGCCACAGCTACTTGTTTTTCTACAGATATAGGTTCCCTTGGCATTAAAAATTGTGGTTCTGGTTCTAATTCATCTCTGAGCATATCACATAATTCTATAAAACTCTCCTTAGACATACGAAAACTTTCAATCCATTCTTTTTCAGTATAATGACAATTCACAATCCTTTTCCAAAAATCTGAACTTCTCTCAAGTTGCCAAATCCTTCGATATCGTATACCTTCTGCAATTAATTCTATTTGTTTTAGACTATTAATTTGTTTCCACCTTAATAACAACTCTGTTCTTTCTTGAAAACATAACCTTTTAAGCGTTGCCTTCAATGCACGTCGTCTACGGGAAAACAATCGTCGTAATTGTTTTTTCCGACAATCTTGTTGAAGTCTATTTATTGCAAATAATGCAATAAATAAGGATGTAACCTCTTGTATATTATTCATTGTTTACAATTTAACCTTTATATAAAATTATTCTTTCTATTGGAACTAAAACAATTGTTAGCAGAAAGATACCATATTATTTGATGCGTATTTTATTGGATTCTTAATGGTTCGTATTATTCACTTGATATTGTTCGGTGTAAACACATGCAGATTTCATACTTGATGCGTATTAATTTGATTCGCGTATTAAAATTGCGTTCGGTGTAAACAAGGTCAGTGTTCAATGAGTTTAAAAAGTGAGACGTAAACCATCCAACAGCTGAATATTCGGCAACTTGTCAATTTTGGTTAGTTGGAAATTTATAATAAACTTTAGTTTTTAGAGTAGCACAATAAATACGTTTAAAGAATTAATGCGTTTAAATAAATAATTATCCAAAGATCGTTTAACTCGTGTGTAAATTTTTAACTTGTCACAATAATAATTTTATATAAACTTTTCAAAATTTTCCATTTTTAGTTTTAATGTGATTTATTGTGCTACATATATGTATATAAGGATAGGAATAAATAAATCATATATAAACTTTATTAATAAAATTACATATATTATTTTATCTTGTATATATTATTATATATTTTATCTCTCAATCGCCTTGTAGAGCGAGAGAACATGAACAATTTGTCCTCGTTATTACGAGTAGAATGACGCATCTATTATTAATTAATAAAATTTATTTTTTTGAGAGCGATCTAATTCTATCGCTGGCTCGTCGCACCCATTCTTTCATATATCCTTCCACTTCGGCCATTGTCGTATTTATTGAAATCATAATTGCTTCTAGAAAAAGATGATAAAATAATGGAACGGTTAAATGCGAAATGAATAAAACAAATAAAAAGTATATTGTGTAAATATGAATAAAGTAAATGAATATATGTACCGATAATAACGTCTGAAATTTTAGTTTTCTTTAATGCTAATCTGTTTTTTTGACCTGTCCACGTATAAATTTGGGCCAATTCATCTGTAATTGTTTGAGACATGACATTTCGCACTGTCTTACTGACAGTATCTCCGCCAATATTTGACATTTTTTTTACCTATAATACAATAAATATATTTTGAATATTAAAAAAAAACAAAGATATATATTTCTTATAGTGTGCTTTGAAGCTGGATTTTCCAATTTAGCTTTTTATATAATACTAAAATTTATAAAAGAAGAATGCCTAATTATTCAATTATGAAACATAAATTACAATAGTTAAAATAACTAAAAGATCATACTAGTTTTGCTTTTATTATTATAGTTTTGTTATATTTTTATATTATTGTAATTTTGTTTTATATTTCATATATTTTAGTGATATTTTATGTTGATATATCTTTATAAAAGATTTAAATTTATAAATTATAATAGACTTACGAATTGTCGTTGAACGTCATTCTGCATCAATTGCTCGTTGAAATGATTCAATTCCTGTATTGTAGTAAGAGGAAAATCTGGTAACAAGTTATTGTTATTTTGTTCGACTGGATCGGCTTTATCACCTCCTTTATTTTCCAGCAGATTAATGATGCCGTTGAGCTTATGCTTTATTTTTGCATTTATTTGTAAAAATTTTAGTCGGCATGCATCTGAAGGACAAAATAATTTCTTTATTAATAAACAGAACGCAATTCTATAATATAAAAATAGCAGTGAAGTAAAAGCAATAGAACTTACCACATGAGGCACAAATGTAATAAAAGATCTGTAACATATATAAATTCACAGTAAAAAAAATACAAATAAATAGATATAAAAATATATTAATCTTTTATAAAATCTGTTTGCGCAATCAATTTCTAAAAACTATTTGGGCAAAACTATAACGTTGACGAATTATTTTATGTTTAACAACTATATTTGCAAAATTAAATTTAGAAATTGTTCAATAATTGAAAAAAATATATTTTAATTACATTATACATATTTATATTGTATTATATATACTTTTTTATAAAATAATATAGAAAAACATAATAAAGATTAATGATTCTAATGTATAACAAGTAAAAAATAAAAAAAGAAGCAAAAAAGTATAGTAAACAGAGTACAATTAAAATGAGTTTCTATATTTATAAATTTATAATTATACAAAGATAAAAGTTGAGATTAAAATTAAATTACGTTTTGCAAGTATTGTGCAATGTACTTTTCTTTTAAAAAAACATGATAAAGGAAATAATTAAATATATGATAAAGAAAAAAATTACCTTACCTTAAAGATTGTACTTTCCGTATAACAGAAAATAGAAGAGTCAATAAATGTGAGCGTATAAGATATAAGTCCTTCGCATCCAACCAGAAATAGAGTATAAATGTAAGCGCAGATGATATAATACAAGTCTTTCGCATCCAATCGAAACAATACCATGAGGCACAAATGTGATAAAAGATCTGTAACATATATAAATTCACAGTAAAAGAAATACAAATAAATAGATATAAAAATATATTAATCTTTTATAAAATCTGTTTGCGCAATCAATTTCTAAAAACTATTTGGGCAAAACTATAACGTTGACGAATTATTTATGTATAACAAGTATATTTGCAAAATTAAATTGAGAAATTGTTTGATAATTGAAGAAAGCATTTTCAATTACATTATACATATTTATATTGTAACCAGAAAATCAGTAAAAACAAAATGAACCGATTGCAATTGAAAAAGAGTATAAGAAACTTTATACTATAAATCTTAACTTCTTAATATTGGTATCTTTTATATAATGTTATGTTTTACTGTCCCGGGGTCGATTGTGTATTTTTGAAGAAGAGTGAAAATGTAAAAAATGAGCAGTATTGATTGGTGATATCGTTAGATCTAAGAGTCTATACCATGCAATCAGTGCTCCACTTTTCACATTTTCACTCCTTCAAAAATACACAATCGGCCCCCTGAAAGAGTAATCCTTTAATTCCTTTAATTTTTAAGTAATTAATAAAACATTACATATAATTACATCTTTACTCGAACACGACCACGTTTCTTGAACATAACCTCTGTGATTTTAGGTCTTAAAAGATACTCGCGAAAGGCTCTCGTGCTTAGTGGCTAAATCTAGTACGAAAAATCGTAGCGTGTACCATCGACTTTACTCTTAAAATAAATGATTTTTATCATACGTACCTCGTAGATACCGAAGCACATGGAAGCACATGGAAGCAGGAAGAACAGAACACAATTAAGTGTTACACAGCGACCGGCGGAGAGAGAGGCCCGGGAGAGCTGCGCAGCAGATCGCAGCGCAGCTCTGTTGCTACGCTACGAGCGAATTAAAACTAAAATTTCTTTTTATGTTAATTGTCTCTTCGGCAAGATAAAATCTCTATCATTTATATCTTTTCGCTTTGTCGAAAAGATATAAATAACTTAAAAGAGTATAAGATCTTTTGTCGTAAAGAGATCAGAGTTTTTGTCGACTTTGAGTCATATTTCAGTCGACTATTTATTAACCATTTGTCGACTTTCAAAAATCGACAAATAGTCACCAAATAGTCAATTGCTGTCGAGTTATAGTCGACTGTTGAAAGTCGCCTTTAAGTCAACTGAGAAAAGTCGGCCTACCAGTCGACTAACAGTCACGCGTGTTGTGTGGGATCCCATCAATAACTTTCAATATTACTTTAGTATTTCGTCATTATATATACTAAGAGCAATGTTGTTCATTATTGTGGCACTAATTGCGATTCTTGCGTGTATAATAATAAATTACTTTATTCGAAAATTCTTTTCGTTTGAAGCACTGAACAAATTACCAGGTCCAGTCCGACTGCCACTTGTCGGTACTTCGTACATCTTTTTGCAACAAAAATCGCAAGGTATATATTTATATTGTTCTTATTTTAATGTTATAGAAACATAACATCATATTTATCAAATTTTAATTTAATAAACGTAAAGAAACAAATCAAAATGTAATAGAATATGTAACATATGTTACAATATGTAACATCAACGTAAATTGACTTGAAACTCGGTTTAAGTTTCTATTTTTTTTCTAGTTCTAAGAGTTAGAAAAAAATAGAAAGTAAATTAAACCGAGATTCAAGTTAAGCTATGTTGAAACTTTTTAAAACTATCTATCTAAATGTAATCCAAACAATACAATAAATAGAAAATCATTTTATGAAAATATTTTATTTACAATATAAAATTTCTAACATCTCAAAACTTTTTAGATTTTCTAGATATTATCATGCTGATCTGTAAGAAGTATTCTTCTCCATTTCAATTTTGGATGGGTCCTCAACTAATCATCGTCATATATGAACCAAATGAAGTACAGGTAAAGAAATAACATTTATAATATTTTATTATATATATGTATTTTGATGAAAAATTTCTCTGAAATTTTTGTTGCACTTTTTCTGTATATTTCTCCAAAGTTTGTTTAAAAATAGAATCCATTTACGTAAAAATTGCGGAGAAATATGTGGTGAAATTGTACAGAAATTAGCAAATAAACTTTTAAGAAAGGTTTGGAGAAATAACCATAAAACTTTTCTGAATTTTCTGAATTTTTTTCCACGTTTTACAACATTTTTCAGTAAAATTTTAACAAAATTTTAATATAATTTTAGTATAACTTTAGCATAATTTTAGAGTGAAAATATTTGGAAAATATTTAATTTAATTAAACTTTAATGGAACTGTTAAAATTGTTTTACTCTCTTTTAATTTGAAGTCCAATTTTGGGGACTCTCTTTCAAAAAATCTTTTAATAAAATGGAATTTTTTGTAATGTCTGCAAGCGTTACAATTAAGCGTTAAGTGGAACGCAAATAACTTTTATCTGGAACTTCATTCCAATAAACTTGCAATTAAAATATCTCACAGGGACCTGTGATAACCTATAATAAAAAATCTAAATCACTTTTTTAGATAATCGCGATATAGTATATCGAGCAAACTAATTTGTTGCATGTGTCCTTACATATTTCTTGTCGTATATTTGATAGCACCAAAATAGAACACAAATGCAGCAATATGACTATTTATATATGCAACAAATTGATGAAATTTCAACAATATTAGTACGATATGTTGTCAACAATATAATAGTAATATACAGACTTTTTAAAAATAACTTTCCGTATACTTTTTAAAATTAACTCAATATCTTTTAAAATTTTAACGTCTTTTAAATAATGATTTAAATGATTTACAAAAATTTTCTTTTATTTCTTAAAAAAATGTTTGCACAATAGTTGAAAATACACATTCACGTCTATTCTATGAATGTTATGACCGAACTATCAAACTACTGTATATGCTCGATGTCTTATAAGGACTTAACATTATAAATGGCACACAAATCTTCTTGACCGTATTTATTTAAATTAAAAAGGTCTTATTTGGAATACAATTTGTCTCACTATTCTCTATATTTTAATATATATAGACATATTTTATATACAATATAATCATATAATTATACATAATTATATATTTTAATACATATGGACGTATTTAATATATAATAATATATGTATAATTATAAATAATTTTATATAAGTAATTTTTCCTTGGCCCTTGAGAAGGCAAAAAAAACTTTTTAATACGACAATTTTTTACAGAGTTATGCTCATTTGAAGTTTATAGAAGTTTATTAAATTTTGATATAAAATTACTAGTTGCGATAATTTTGTTGACGAATGTATATTATAAAAAGCCATTAATAAATATGTGATGTTTACAGACTGTTTTAAAAAGCCGTCTCTGTTTGGATAAAAGTATGGTGTATAAGGTTTTAGAACCAATATTTGGCTCAGGAATAGCGTCAGCCCCTGGTAAGATATATTTAAAGAAAGATAAACATTTATTTAGTTGTAGAACTCCTTTGTAATTACTATAGCATAACATAAAGAATGCAACATATATAATAGCATAGATTTATTAATTTTATTCTATAAACTAATATTATAAGTCTCACAACAAGCAGCCTATTTTACTAATATTCTTCTTATTATTGTACAACTCTTATTATTTTCCATCTATTTTTTTACTCTTTGGTAATATTTAATTTAGCACACATATGGACTGGACATCGAAAAATGATAGCTCCAATTTTCAAAACAGTCAATTTGAGAAAATTTGTTGATATATTTGTTGAAGAAGCTTCAATGTTAACTGAAGAATTAGAAAAAGTTGAGCATAATGAAAATGAAATTTTCTTTCTTAAACCTCTAGAAAAATGTGCTCTTAAAATTGCATGTGGTAAGGCAATACAAATTTTATATTTTTAAGTAGAAGATAAATTACGTATATGATGAATTACTGTGAATTATTGATAATCAAAGTATTGGCAACTATTGGCAGTCTAATTTAAAATACTTGGAATATATAAATTATATAGAGAATTATTTTTAATTTTACTTTAATTCTTAAGTAGTCTACTTATTATTATAACATTTCATTAAAAATAAAACTTCAATCTTTTAATTTAAAAAAATGCTTAAATTCTGCAAGTCTCGATTTTTATTTGAGCGACATTTATTCTTACTAAAAAAAATGTCAGAAAAGACAGTTACAAAAATGAGTAATTTTAACTTAAAATTAACAGACTATGTGTTATCATTGAAATTATTTTATTTAATAATATAAACTTGAAAATAAATAAAAAAAAGCAAATTATTAAGTATATTATTAAGTAAATTATGCATAGTTACAATATAGTTATTCAGATCGAATAAAGTCGCTTATCATGAAATGTCGTTTTCTAAAAGATTTATGGAAAATATATTTAAGTTTTATCACTAAAAGTTAGCAATTGTTAATAGCAATACTTTGTTGTATGTAAAATAAGAAATAGGGTTAAAATTTAGTACTCTATACTACATAATAATTATCAATATCAATTAATGTAAAGTATCAACTAATATTTATTTATCTGTTTCTATATCATATTTTTTCTTATTTGGAATTACTTTGTTTATGCTTTATTTATGCATAGTATATAAAATAACAATTAAAGACTACATATTAACTTGAAAGTTTCCATTTCATATATTGCTATGTACAGGCACTATGATTGGTATCAAGGTAGAAGAAAATATACTTGATAAAACTGTGGAGGCATTTGAAAGGTATATAATTTTCTTATAATTGTCGAGTCTTCTAATATAAATTTAATATAAATATATAATAAAATATCTATTTAAATACAATATTTTCTTAAAATATTTTATTTTCATTAACACCAAGAAAACTTCTGAAAAAATGTTAATCTTAACCCAGTCGGCACACAGATTCAAAAAGAATTAAAAAAGAATTCAAACTTAGAGTTTGAATTTTTTTTTAATTCTTTTTGAATCTGTGTGCCGACTGGGAAGTTAATTTTGTAAAATTCAAAAAGAAAATGAACTGTTTACTGAGATCGCAGTTTTTGATGTATAAGAATTATCTGTATTTAAGACTTGAGAATATATATACATATACTATATAAGTTTGACCCTAATCTGAATCTTCATCAAAATTAAGATAAATTTAATGGCAATCGAATAAAACCTGATCTGATCTTTCTTCCACACAACAGTTAAAATATCCAAAGATTGTTAAGAAGTCACAAAACGTTGTTTCTTATTATTGCCAAAATTTAAAGTAGTTTATTGTTAAAATTCTAATAAACAGATCGTAGAAAAATATATCTAGTGTCGTGGAATATCATAAATATTTTGTGTATAAATATAAATATTTTGCATTGATTTCTAAAAGCATCTGTTAAAATTACTTCGTGCACTCTATTTAGATATTGTAGATTACTGAGCATTAGTGTTTGCTGCATTTTTATAAAAACTAAATTTCTATTTTGCAGGTAGCAGAAATTTTTGTAGATCTATATCTCTACGTAATTTTGAAAAATATATATTACATATTAATTTTTTAACTTTAATCTAATTGAAAGGCATTGCATGTGAATTTTAAATAATATTATTGAATTTAATGTGTGTATAAATTCGGCAAATAAAGTATTATAGGTGAGCTGTGGTTGTGGAGTATGATCATCCGCTTGTGCATCTCTCTTGCGATTTTGCACTTAATCTTATTGTAAACATTGTATATTGTTTTTTAGAAATTACAAATTATTTAAAAAACAGGGTTTTTAATAAGTTTTAAGTTTTATTAAAAAAATTTTTTAAGCCAAAAAAATTATTTAAAAAAATTTTTAATAAAATATATTTTATAAAATATTTGTAAACCTTTGTTTTGCAGTACTTATTTGTATATAAAATTTCTAAAAGATTATTAATTAATACTTTTTTTTATAAATAAAAGTGGAATAATGTCTTTCATGACATTTATATTCAAGTAAACAAATTTGCCTAATTTTAAAAAGTTTTATTTGAAAATTTACTGCATATAATGATAGATTTTAGAAATATTTCTGTTGCAACATTTCATACCTTGCAGAATCCTTTCTAAAAGTGTTGCACATGAAATGCAAAGTTCAAATTTTCTTTGAAAACTCTTTGTAACAATCAGTGCTCTATGAATATTCATGGTGATAATTCATATATAAAAGTTTATTTTTCATAACACCTTTCAGAATGAAAGAAATTATAAGAGCTAGATTTCGGAACCCATTTTTGATTCCTGATTTTATATTTAATCTTACATCTATGGGAAAGATGCAGCGAGAGATATTAATCTTTGTTCAATCTTTTATTGATAAGGTATACATATTTATTAATATTTCATGTTATTTTCTTCACTATATAATCTTTATTATTATATAGATGATTCAGCAATGGGCAAATGAATCAAATACAACAAACGTTAATGATAGCAAAGCTCGTAAGTTTATCAATATTTTATTCTTGTGCCTTGTAGTATTGTATAATGCTTCCAATGTAGATTAAAAATAATAAATTGAGAATTGTATTTAAAATACTTGTATTTTCTCTTTTTTATTTCTCTTTTATCTTTAACAATATATATTTTATTTGTTCAAAATTTATTTTTACCATAAACTTTTAAAATAATATACATAAAGATTATCACTATAAATATATTGATAAGTAATTTATACAAACCTTTTTTTTTATATAACATTATAGATAAAAGACTTGTGGACATTTTAATGAATTCAACTGATAAAGAATTCATAGAAAAGGACATTTTCTACAATTTGTTTACGATGTTAGTAACGGTATGTAGAATACGTACTCTTTAAATTTTTTAAAATTAAATGTCATTCAAAAATTATACGGACACAATTTTCACTCTGGTACTGCAGTGACAAAATTTACGAGATTTAAAAAGTATGTAACTATTTTCAAACTAATTATAAGATATTATTTTTATTTTTTATAGGCCAGTGACACCACTGCTGTTACGATGTACTTTGTGATCTTTATGTTAGCAAACTTCCCAGAAATACAGGTACGTATGCAATAGTATTGTTGCCCTCAGGTTGAGTCGGTTCTAAAACATTGTATTCATAATGCTAAAATCGGTGCAAAATTTCAAAAAAAGAGAGAATTCACCAATCGCATTTGTACAATTTAACCAACTAATTAATACGACTGATTAATTCCAATAATTAGTCTAAAAGTTAAAAGTTAATTAAAAAGTAAAAAGTTAGTAATCTTAATCTGTTATCTTAACTTAGTTAATTTTAAATTATTTAATTTTTAACTTTAATTAGTTATTTTTAAAATACAAACTTTAATTTATTAAATTAAATAAATTTAATTTAATTTATTAAATTAATTTTTAACTAAAAAGTTAAAAATTTATATATGTAAAAGAAAAAAATTACAGAAAAAAACACATTTTCAAATAAAAAACAATATGTCTTTGTTATTTTATATAAACGTAATTTAAAAATAAAATATCTGGTAAAACTTTTTTTACCGATAATTATACATATATCGTTACACTTATGCATATAATTATGTAATATTAATTATATGTCCACATATATAATTATATATAATAATTGTATATATTTTATATAAAGATCATACATAACTATAAATGTATAATTATACATACAGGGTGATTATTAATGAATGTCCCCACTTTTTACCATTAGAGCACGCATTTGTAATTTCTAATATAATAATATGTGTGAAATACGTATCCGTCGGTAAATCATGCTCCTATGATAAAAAGTGGGGACATTCATTAATAATCACTTGTATATAACTATACATATATAATTATGTATACATATATGTACAATTTTTTACGGGGTATTAAATTTCTTTGATAATCCATATTATAATTGCTTTGAGTAATTTAACGTTAAAAATTACAACTGTCTAATTTAATATAAATGATATGCTTTTCACAATAAACTTTTAATTTAACTTAATTTAATGTAACTTTTAATTGAATTAGTTTTTTTGTGCATATAACTTTAAACATAACTAAATTAATTTTATAAGCCATTAACTTAATTTTCCTCAAAATTATGATGTGATTGGCCGTCTTTGGCCGTCGGATTTGTTTTTAGCAATCAAAAATTCATCGGAAAAAGCTTTATTACATTTCAAAAAAATGTTAAACTATGTTTTAAAAGAGAAGAAAATTTTAATATAAGTTAATAAAAAATGTATTGTATTATTATGTACATATTTACTTTATTTAACTTTATAATAGGAAAAAGTATACAAAGAGTTGTTGGAAATTTATGGTACACAAACTCCAAAGGCAGCACCGGTTAAATATGAGGATCTACAACATATGAACTATTTGGAACGTGTTATTAAGGAAACTTTGAGAATTTTTCCTACTGTTCCTATTATCGCACGACAAGTGACGGAAGACTTCAAAATAGGTTTACTAATTTTTATAAATGAGCATATATTAATTGTTAATTTTTCTTGAAATTTATTAATTTGTCATAATAAAACATGAACAAATTAAGATTCAAAAATCCTAATTTGTTCATATTTTATTACGACAAAAATTTCAAAAAAGGTTAACAATAAATACATATTTTCATAGAAATTTATTTATTTTAATTAATATACTGGTATTGATTCTATTATTCTAATAATATGACTATCAGAATATTAATTTTTATTTTATCTTAATTTTATTTTAATAAGAAGATTGCTACGTTTCTATCATACTTTTCTTTGCAAAGTTTATATCTGGATATTATTTTTAAAAATGTTTTAGGAGATATTGTTTTACCAAAACATACTGATATTCTCATCCCATTTATTCAAATGCATCGAAATAAAAAGTATTGGCCGAATCCATTGGTGTTCGATCCGGATAGATTTCTTCCGGAAAATATAAAAAATTATCATTTGTTTTATTTTACTCCTTTTAGCGACGGGCCAAGAAATTGCATAGGTAAACATAAATAAATTATTATGTATTATAATAAAATTGATTTACATATAATTGAAAAACTTGCAGGTATGAGATATGGAATGATGTCTATGAAAGCTATTCTAGCGACGTTGATACGAAGTTTCATATTTAAAGTAAATGAAACCATTGAAATAGATAAAATAAAATTAAATATGGACATCGTGTTATCGACTTTAGAACCTGTAAAAATTAAATTAAAAAAACGAAATCCCTAATAATGTAACATGTCTAATGTATGTATATATCGATGATAGTATCGTGCAACAGTTTTTTTTTTTTAATTATTAAAACTGCATATGCATGTCAAAGAATATACGGAAATGAAAGTAGATGAAAAAAAAATAAATACACATTTTCCTCTTTAAAATTGTTCTTGGCTCTGTTCTCCTCCACGATCTTCGAATTTGCATAGGAGCTTTGGGAAGCGCAGCGAGATCTCTTGCGATAATTGTATCGTAACGATCACGAGTTTATCTTAATTCCTAGAATATTTAATAATATGGGAGATTGTGTATTCTATTCAATTGAGTATTCTAAATTATTAATGCCAATTTCATGCAAGAAAATCTGCCTGCCTGCAGAATCTTGAAAAACTTGAACAGCATGAGGAAGTTTCCAGTAAACACATTATCTTTCAGACCTAGTCTTAAAGGCTATACGGTCCACTTGACGCTACAATGCTTCGTAACACTTTTTGATCGGTTAATTTGTAAAATTCTTTGTTCCGATTGTTTCGATAAAATCAAACGGTTTATCGAAGCACTTGTAGCGTCAATTGGACCGCAGCCAAGACATCTTCTTAAAGACTTCTGTTGAACTTTGTTTTAAAAACAACTTTTTAAAAACGACTTTTAAATGTCTTTTTTATGACGTTTTTGAGACATTGTCTGAAAGATGATGTCTACTCCTACAGAGAGGAATCCGAGAGCAGCCAGGTCGGCTTTTTTTTGCGTAACGCTCGAAACTCCAATTTCCCAGGCGAAAATGGATGAGGTTTACTGCGCGAGCAGTTTCAATACGGTAAAAAGGTTTTCATACAAATTATATATTAAATATGTTTATATATATTAAAATATATATAATAATTAAGGAATTTCAAAGAAGACACTCTTCTTTAATCAATTTGAATGTATTTCGATATTTCATGATTACAGCCTTTATTACTCTGTATAAACATTTTTTTACAGACGATTTATGTATTCCCATTGCATTGCCAATAACTCTATATTCTGCAGTAGATGCTAATTTATATAAGGCCACAGCTACTTGTTTTTCTACAGATATAGGTTCCCTTGGCATTAAAAATTGTGGTTCTGGTTCTAATTCATCTCTGAGCATATCACATAATTCTATAAAACTCTCCTTAGACATACGAAAACTTTCAATCCATTCTTTTTCAGTATAATGACAATTCACAATCCTTTTCCAAAAATCTGAACTTCTCTCAAGTTGCCAAATCCTTCGATATCGTATACCTTCTGCAATTAATTCTATTTGTTTTAGACTATTAATTTGTTTCCACCTTAATAACAACTCTGTTCTTTCTTGAAAACATAACCTTTTAAGCGTTGCCTTCAATGCACGTCGTCTACGGGAAAACAATCGTCGTAATTGTTTTTTCCGACAATCTTGTTGAAGTCTATTTATTGCAAATAATGCAATAAATAAGGATGTAACCTCTTGTATATTATTCATTGTTTACAATTTAACCTTTATATAAAATTATTCTTTCTATTGGAACTAAAACAATTGTTAGCAGAAAGATACCATATTATTTGATGCGTATTTTATTGGATTCTTAATGGTTCGTATTATTCACTTGATATTGTTCGGTGTAAACACATGCAGATTTCATACTTGATGCGTATTAATTTGATTCGCGTATTAAAATTGCGTTCGGTGTAAACAAGGTCAGTGTTCAATGAGTTTAAAAAGTGAGACGTAAACCATCCAACAGCTGAATATTCGGCAACTTGTCAATTTTGGTTAGTTGGAAATTTATAATAAACTTTAGTTTTTAGAGTAGCACAATAAATACGTTTAAAGAATTAATGCGTTTAAATAAATAATTATCCAAAGATCGTTTAACTCGTGTGTAAATTTTTAACTTGTCACAATAATAATTTTATATAAACTTTTCAAAATTTTCCATTTTTAGTTTTAATGTGATTTATTGTGCTACATATATGTATATAAGGATAGGAATAAATAAATCATATATAAACTTTATTAATAAAATTACATATATTATTTTATCTTGTATATATTATTATATATTTTATCTCTCAATCGCCTTGTAGAGCGAGAGAACATGAACAATTTGTCCTCGTTATTACGAGTAGAATGACGCATCTATTATTAATTAATAAAATTTATTTTTTTGAGAGCGATCTAATTCTATCGCTGGCTCGTCGCACCCATTCTTTCATATATCCTTCCACTTCGGCCATTGTCGTATTTATTGAAATCATAATTGCTTCTAGAAAAAGATGATAAAATAATGGAACGGTTAAATGCGAAATGAATAAAACAAATAAAAAGTATATTGTGTAAATATGAATAAAGTAAATGAATATATGTACCGATAATAACGTCTGAAATTTTAGTTTTCTTTAATGCTAATCTGTTTTTTTGACCTGTCCACGTATAAATTTGGGCCAATTCATCTGTAATTGTTTGAGACATGACATTTCGCACTGTCTTACTGACAGTATCTCCGCCAATATTTGACATTTTTTTTACCTATAATACAATAAATATATTTTGAATATTAAAAAAAAACAAAGATATATATTTCTTATAGTGTGCTTTGAAGCTGGATTTTCCAATTTAGCTTTTTATATAATACTAAAATTTATAAAAGAAGAATGCCTAATTATTCAATTATGAAACATAAATTACAATAGTTAAAATAACTAAAAGATCATACTAGTTTTGCTTTTATTATTATAGTTTTGTTATATTTTTATATTATTGTAATTTTGTTTTATATTTCATATATTTTAGTGATATTTTATGTTGATATATCTTTATAAAAGATTTAAATTTATAAATTATAATAGACTTACGAATTGTCGTTGAACGTCATTCTGCATCAATTGCTCGTTGAAATGATTCAATTCCTGTATTGTAGTAAGAGGAAAATCTGGTAACAAGTTATTGTTATTTTGTTCGACTGGATCGGCTTTATCACCTCCTTTATTTTCCAGCAGATTAATGATGCCGTTGAGCTTATGCTTTATTTTTGCATTTATTTGTAAAAATTTTAGTCGGCATGCATCTGAAGGACAAAATAATTTCTTTATTAATAAACAGAACGCAATTCTATAATATAAAAATAGCAGTGAAGTAAAAGCAATAGAACTTACCACATGAGGCACAAATGTAATAAAAGATCTGTAACATATATAAATTCACAGTAAAAAAAATACAAATAAATAGATATAAAAATATATTAATCTTTTATAAAATCTGTTTGCGCAATCAATTTCTAAAAACTATTTGGGCAAAACTATAACGTTGACGAATTATTTTATGTTTAACAACTATATTTGCAAAATTAAATTTAGAAATTGTTCAATAATTGAAAAAAATATATTTTAATTACATTATACATATTTATATTGTATTATATATACTTTTTTATAAAATAATATAGAAAAACATAATAAAGATTAATGATTCTAATGTATAACAAGTAAAAAATAAAAAAAGAAGCAAAAAAGTATAGTAAACAGAGTACAATTAAAATGAGTTTCTATATTTATAAATTTATAATTATACAAAGATAAAAGTTGAGATTAAAATTAAATTACGTTTTGCAAGTATTGTGCAATGTACTTTTCTTTTAAAAAAACATGATAAAGGAAATAATTAAATATATGATAAAGAAAAAAATTACCTTACCTTAAAGATTGTACTTTCCGTATAACAGAAAATAGAAGAGTCAATAAATGTGAGCGTATAAGATATAAGTCCTTCGCATCCAACCAGAAATAGAGTATAAATGTAAGCGCAGATGATATAATACAAGTCTTTCGCATCCAATCGAAACAATACCATGAGGCACAAATGTGATAAAAGATCTGTAACATATATAAATTCACAGTAAAAGAAATACAAATAAATAGATATAAAAATATATTAATCTTTTATAAAATCTGTTTGCGCAATCAATTTCTAAAAACTATTTGGGCAAAACTATAACGTTGACGAATTATTTATGTATAACAAGTATATTTGCAAAATTAAATTGAGAAATTGTTTGATAATTGAAGAAAGCATTTTCAATTACATTATACATATTTATATTGTAACCAGAAAATCAGTAAAAACAAAATGAACCGATTGCAATTGAAAAAGAGTATAAGAAACTTTATACTATAAATCTTAACTTCTTAATATTGGTATCTTTTATATAATGTTATGTTTTACTGTCCCGGGGTCGATTGTGTATTTTTGAAGAAGAGTGAAAATGTAAAAAATGAGCAGTATTGATTGGTGATATCGTTAGATCTAAGAGTCTATACCATGCAATCAGTGCTCCACTTTTCACATTTTCACTCCTTCAAAAATACACAATCGACCCCCTGAAAGAGTAATCCTTTAATTCCTTTAATTTTTAAGTAATTAATAAAACATTACATATAATTACATCTTTACTCGAACACGACCACGTTTCTTGAACATAACCTCTGTGATTTTAGGTCTTAAAAGATACTCGCGAAAGGCTCTCGTGCTTAGTGGCTAAATCTAGTACGAAAAATCGTAGCGTGTACCATCGACTTTACTCTTAAAATAAATGATTTTTATCATACGTACCTCGTAGATACCGAAGCACATGGAAGCACATGGAAGCAGGAAGAACAGAACACAATTAAGTGTTACACAGCGACCGGCGGAGAGAGAGGCCCGGGAGAGCTGCGCAGCAGATCGCAGCGCAGCTCTGTTGCTACGCTACGAGCGAATTAAAACTAAAATTTCTTTTTATGTTAATTGTCTCTTCGGCAAGATAAAATCTCTATCATTTATATCTTTTCGCTTTGTCGAAAAGATATAAATAACTTAAAAGAGTATAAGATCTTTTGTCGTAAAGAGATCAGAGTTTTTGTCGACTTTGAGTCATATTTCAGTCGACTATTTATTAACCATTTGTCGACTTTCAAAAATCGACAAATAGTCACCAAATAGTCAATTGCTGTCGAGTTATAGTCGACTGTTGAAAGTCGCCTTTAAGTCAACTGAGAAAAGTCGGCCTACCAGTCGACTAACAGTCACGCGTGTTGTGTGGGATCCCATCAATAACTTTCAATATTACTTTAGTATTTCGTCATTATATATACTAAGAGCAATGTTGTTCATTATTGTGGCACTAATTGCGATTCTTGCGTGTATAATAATAAATTACTTTATTCGAAAATTCTTTTCGTTTGAAGCACTGAACAAATTACCAGGTCCAGTCCGACTGCCACTTGTCGGTACTTCGTACATCTTTTTGCAACAAAAATCGCAAGGTATATATTTATATTGTTCTTATTTTAATGTTATAGAAACATAACATCATATTTATCAAATTTTAATTTAATAAACGTAAAGAAACAAATCAAAATGTAATAGAATATGTAACATATGTTACAATATGTAACATCAACGTAAATTGACTTGAAACTCGGTTTAAGTTTCTATTTTTTTTCTAGTTCTAAGAGTTAGAAAAAAATAGAAAGTAAATTAAACCGAGATTCAAGTTAAGCTATGTTGAAACTTTTTAAAACTATCTATCTAAATGTAATCCAAACAATACAATAAATAGAAAATCATTTTATGAAAATATTTTATTTACAATATAAAATTTCTAACATCTCAAAACTTTTTAGATTTTCTAGATATTATCATGCTGATCTGTAAGAAGTATTCTTCTCCATTTCAATTTTGGATGGGTCCTCAACTAATCATCGTCATATATGAACCAAATGAAGTACAGGTAAAGAAATAACATTTATAATATTTTATTATATATATGTATTTTGATGAAAAATTTCTCTGAAATTTTTGTTGCACTTTTTCTGTATATTTCTCCAAAGTTTGTTTAAAAATAGAATCCATTTACGTAAAAATTGCGGAGAAATATGTGGTGAAATTGTACAGAAATTAGCAAATAAACTTTTAAGAAAGGTTTGGAGAAATAACCATAAAACTTTTCTGAATTTTCTGAATTTTTTTCCACGTTTTACAACATTTTTCAGTAAAATTTTAACAAAATTTTAATATAATTTTAGTATAACTTTAGCATAATTTTAGAGTGAAAATATTTGGAAAATATTTAATTTAATTAAACTTTAATGGAACTGTTAAAATTGTTTTACTCTCTTTTAATTTGAAGTCCAATTTTGGGGACTCTCTTTCAAAAAATCTTTTAATAAAATGGAATTTTTTGTAATGTCTGCAAGCGTTACAATTAAGCGTTAAGTGGAACGCAAATAACTTTTATCTGGAACTTCATTCCAATAAACTTGCAATTAAAATATCTCACAGGGACCTGTGATAACCTATAATAAAAAATCTAAATCACTTTTTTAGATAATCGCGATATAGTATATCGAGCAAACTAATTTGTTGCATGTGTCCTTACATATTTCTTGTCGTATATTTGATAGCACCAAAATAGAACACAAATGCAGCAATATGACTATTTATATATGCAACAAATTGATGAAATTTCAACAATATTAGTACGATATGTTGTCAACAATATAATAGTAATATACAGACTTTTTAAAAATAACTTTCCGTATACTTTTTAAAATTAACTCAATATCTTTTAAAATTTTAACGTCTTTTAAATAATGATTTAAATGATTTACAAAAATTTTCTTTTATTTCTTAAAAAAATGTTTGCACAATAGTTGAAAATACACATTCACGTCTATTCTATGAATGTTATGACCGAACTATCAAACTACTGTATATGCTCGATGTCTTATAAGGACTTAACATTATAAATGGCACACAAATCTTCTTGACCGTATTTATTTAAATTAAAAAGGTCTTATTTGGAATACAATTTGTCTCACTATTCTCTATATTTTAATATATATAGACATATTTTATATACAATATAATCATATAATTATACATAATTATATATTTTAATACATATGGACGTATTTAATATATAATAATATATGTATAATTATAAATAATTTTATATAAGTAATTTTTCCTTGGCCCTTGAGAAGGCAAAAAAAACTTTTTAATACGACAATTTTTTACAGAGTTATGCTCATTTGAAGTTTATAGAAGTTTATTAAATTTTGATATAAAATTACTAGTTGCGATAATTTTGTTGACGAATGTATATTATAAAAAGCCATTAATAAATATGTGATGTTTACAGACTGTTTTAAAAAGCCGTCTCTGTTTGGATAAAAGTATGGTGTATAAGGTTTTAGAACCAATATTTGGCTCAGGAATAGCGTCAGCCCCTGGTAAGATATATTTAAAGAAAGATAAACATTTATTTAGTTGTAGAACTCCTTTGTAATTACTATAGCATAACATAAAGAATGCAACATATATAATAGCATAGATTTATTAATTTTATTCTATAAACTAATATTATAAGTCTCACAACAAGCAGCCTATTTTACTAATATTCTTCTTATTATTGTACAACTCTTATTATTTTCCATCTATTTTTTTACTCTTTGGTAATATTTAATTTAGCACACATATGGACTGGACATCGAAAAATGATAGCTCCAATTTTCAAAACAGTCAATTTGAGAAAATTTGTTGATATATTTGTTGAAGAAGCTTCAATGTTAACTGAAGAATTAGAAAAAGTTGAGCATAATGAAAATGAAATTTTCTTTCTTAAACCTCTAGAAAAATGTGCTCTTAAAATTGCATGTGGTAAGGCAATACAAATTTTATATTTTTAAGTAGAAGATAAATTACGTATATGATGAATTACTGTGAATTATTGATAATCAAAGTATTGGCAACTATTGGCAGTCTAATTTAAAATACTTGGAATATATAAATTATATAGAGAATTATTTTTAATTTTACTTTAATTCTTAAGTAGTCTACTTATTATTATAACATTTCATTAAAAATAAAACTTCAATCTTTTAATTTAAAAAAATGCTTAAATTCTGCAAGTCTCGATTTTTATTTGAGCGACATTTATTCTTACTAAAAAAAATGTCAGAAAAGACAGTTACAAAAATGAGTAATTTTAACTTAAAATTAACAGACTATGTGTTATCATTGAAATTATTTTATTTAATAATATAAACTTGAAAATAAATAAAAAAAAGCAAATTATTAAGTATATTATTAAGTAAATTATGCATAGTTACAATATAGTTATTCAGATCGAATAAAGTCGCTTATCATGAAATGTCGTTTTCTAAAAGATTTATGGAAAATATATTTAAGTTTTATCACTAAAAGTTAGCAATTGTTAATAGCAATACTTTGTTGTATGTAAAATAAGAAATAGGGTTAAAATTTAGTACTCTATACTACATAATAATTATCAATATCAATTAATGTAAAGTATCAACTAATATTTATTTATCTGTTTCTATATCATATTTTTTCTTATTTGGAATTACTTTGTTTATGCTTTATTTATGCATAGTATATAAAATAACAATTAAAGACTACATATTAACTTGAAAGTTTCCATTTCATATATTGCTATGTACAGGCACTATGATTGGTATCAAGGTAGAAGAAAATATACTTGATAAAACTGTGGAGGCATTTGAAAGGTATATAATTTTCTTATAATTGTCGAGTCTTCTAATATAAATTTAATATAAATATATAATAAAATATCTATTTAAATACAATATTTTCTTAAAATATTTTATTTTCATTAACACCAAGAAAACTTCTGAAAAAATGTTAATCTTAACCCAGTCGGCACACAGATTCAAAAAGAATTAAAAAAGAATTCAAACTTAGAGTTTGAATTTTTTTTTAATTCTTTTTGAATCTGTGTGCCGACTGGGAAGTTAATTTTGTAAAATTCAAAAAGAAAATGAACTGTTTACTGAGATCGCAGTTTTTGATGTATAAGAATTATCTGTATTTAAGACTTGAGAATATATATACATATACTATATAAGTTTGACCCTAATCTGAATCTTCATCAAAATTAAGATAAATTTAATGGCAATCGAATAAAACCTGATCTGATCTTTCTTCCACACAACAGTTAAAATATCCAAAGATTGTTAAGAAGTCACAAAACGTTGTTTCTTATTATTGCCAAAATTTAAAGTAGTTTATTGTTAAAATTCTAATAAACAGATCGTAGAAAAATATATCTAGTGTCGTGGAATATCATAAATATTTTGTGTATAAATATAAATATTTTGCATTGATTTCTAAAAGCATCTGTTAAAATTACTTCGTGCACTCTATTTAGATATTGTAGATTACTGAGCATTAGTGTTTGCTGCATTTTTATAAAAACTAAATTTCTATTTTGCAGGTAGCAGAAATTTTTGTAGATCTATATCTCTACGTAATTTTGAAAAATATATATTACATATTAATTTTTTAACTTTAATCTAATTGAAAGGCATTGCATGTGAATTTTAAATAATATTATTGAATTTAATGTGTGTATAAATTCGGCAAATAAAGTATTATAGGTGAGCTGTGGTTGTGGAGTATGATCATCCGCTTGTGCATCTCTCTTGCGATTTTGCACTTAATCTTATTGTAAACATTGTATATTGTTTTTTAGAAATTACAAATTATTTAAAAAACAGGGTTTTTAATAAGTTTTAAGTTTTATTAAAAAAATTTTTTAAGCCAAAAAAATTATTTAAAAAAATTTTTAATAAAATATATTTTATAAAATATTTGTAAACCTTTGTTTTGCAGTACTTATTTGTATATAAAATTTCTAAAAGATTATTAATTAATACTTTTTTTTATAAATAAAAGTGGAATAATGTCTTTCATGACATTTATATTCAAGTAAACAAATTTGCCTAATTTTAAAAAGTTTTATTTGAAAATTTACTGCATATAATGATAGATTTTAGAAATATTTCTGTTGCAACATTTCATACCTTGCAGAATCCTTTCTAAAAGTGTTGCACATGAAATGCAAAGTTCAAATTTTCTTTGAAAACTCTTTGTAACAATCAGTGCTCTATGAATATTCATGGTGATAATTCATATATAAAAGTTTATTTTTCATAACACCTTTCAGAATGAAAGAAATTATAAGAGCTAGATTTCGGAACCCATTTTTGATTCCTGATTTTATATTTAATCTTACATCTATGGGAAAGATGCAGCGAGAGATATTAATCTTTGTTCAATCTTTTATTGATAAGGTATACATATTTATTAATATTTCATGTTATTTTCTTCACTATATAATCTTTATTATTATATAGATGATTCAGCAATGGGCAAATGAATCAAATACAACAAACGTTAATGATAGCAAAGCTCGTAAGTTTATCAATATTTTATTCTTGTGCCTTGTAGTATTGTATAATGCTTCCAATGTAGATTAAAAATAATAAATTGAGAATTGTATTTAAAATACTTGTATTTTCTCTTTTTTATTTCTCTTTTATCTTTAACAATATATATTTTATTTGTTCAAAATTTATTTTTACCATAAACTTTTAAAATAATATACATAAAGATTATCACTATAAATATATTGATAAGTAATTTATACAAACCTTTTTTTTTATATAACATTATAGATAAAAGACTTGTGGACATTTTAATGAATTCAACTGATAAAGAATTCATAGAAAAGGACATTTTCTACAATTTGTTTACGATGTTAGTAACGGTATGTAGAATACGTACTCTTTAAATTTTTTAAAATTAAATGTCATTCAAAAATTATACGGACACAATTTTCACTCTGGTACTGCAGTGACAAAATTTACGAGATTTAAAAAGTATGTAACTATTTTCAAACTAATTATAAGATATTATTTTTATTTTTTATAGGCCAGTGACACCACTGCTGTTACGATGTACTTTGTGATCTTTATGTTAGCAAACTTCCCAGAAATACAGGTACGTATGCAATAGTATTGTTGCCCTCAGGTTGAGTCGGTTCTAAAACATTGTATTCATAATGCTAAAATCGGTGCAAAATTTCAAAAAAAGAGAGAATTCACCAATCGCATTTGTACAATTTAACCAACTAATTAATACGACTGATTAATTCCAATAATTAGTCTAAAAGTTAAAAGTTAATTAAAAAGTAAAAAGTTAGTAATCTTAATCTGTTATCTTAACTTAGTTAATTTTAAATTATTTAATTTTTAACTTTAATTAGTTATTTTTAAAATACAAACTTTAATTTATTAAATTAAATAAATTTAATTTAATTTATTAAATTAATTTTTAACTAAAAAGTTAAAAATTTATATATGTAAAAGAAAAAAATTACAGAAAAAAACACATTTTCAAATAAAAAACAATATGTCTTTGTTATTTTATATAAACGTAATTTAAAAATAAAATATCTGGTAAAACTTTTTTTACCGATAATTATACATATATCGTTACACTTATGCATATAATTATGTAATATTAATTATATGTCCACATATATAATTATATATAATAATTGTATATATTTTATATAAAGATCATACATAACTATAAATGTATAATTATACATACAGGGTGATTATTAATGAATGTCCCCACTTTTTACCATTAGAGCACGCATTTGTAATTTCTAATATAATAATATGTGTGAAATACGTATCCGTCGGTAAATCATGCTCCTATGATAAAAAGTGGGGACATTCATTAATAATCACTTGTATATAACTATACATATATAATTATGTATACATATATGTACAATTTTTTACGGGGTATTAAATTTCTTTGATAATCCATATTATAATTGCTTTGAGTAATTTAACGTTAAAAATTACAACTGTCTAATTTAATATAAATGATATGCTTTTCACAATAAACTTTTAATTTAACTTAATTTAATGTAACTTTTAATTGAATTAGTTTTTTTGTGCATATAACTTTAAACATAACTAAATTAATTTTATAAGCCATTAACTTAATTTTCCTCAAAATTATGATGTGATTGGCCGTCTTTGGCCGTCGGATTTGTTTTTAGCAATCAAAAATTCATCGGAAAAAGCTTTATTACATTTCAAAAAAATGTTAAACTATGTTTTAAAAGAGAAGAAAATTTTAATATAAGTTAATAAAAAATGTATTGTATTATTATGTACATATTTACTTTATTTAACTTTATAATAGGAAAAAGTATACAAAGAGTTGTTGGAAATTTATGGTACACAAACTCCAAAGGCAGCACCGGTTAAATATGAGGATCTACAACATATGAACTATTTGGAACGTGTTATTAAGGAAACTTTGAGAATTTTTCCTACTGTTCCTATTATCGCACGACAAGTGACGGAAGACTTCAAAATAGGTTTACTAATTTTTATAAATGAGCATATATTAATTGTTAATTTTTCTTGAAATTTATTAATTTGTCATAATAAAACATGAACAAATTAAGATTCAAAAATCCTAATTTGTTCATATTTTATTACGACAAAAATTTCAAAAAAGGTTAACAATAAATACATATTTTCATAGAAATTTATTTATTTTAATTAATATACTGGTATTGATTCTATTATTCTAATAATATGACTATCAGAATATTAATTTTTATTTTATCTTAATTTTATTTTAATAAGAAGATTGCTACGTTTCTATCATACTTTTCTTTGCAAAGTTTATATCTGGATATTATTTTTAAAAATGTTTTAGGAGATATTGTTTTACCAAAACATACTGATATTCTCATCCCATTTATTCAAATGCATCGAAATAAAAAGTATTGGCCGAATCCATTGGTGTTCGATCCGGATAGATTTCTTCCGGAAAATATAAAAAATTATCATTTGTTTTATTTTACTCCTTTTAGCGACGGGCCAAGAAATTGCATAGGTAAACATAAATAAATTATTATGTATTATAATAAAATTGATTTACATATAATTGAAAAACTTGCAGGTATGAGATATGGAATGATGTCTATGAAAGCTATTCTAGCGACGTTGATACGAAGTTTCATATTTAAAGTAAATGAAACCATTGAAATAGATAAAATAAAATTAAATATGGACATCGTGTTATCGACTTTAGAACCTGTAAAAATTAAATTAAAAAAACGAAATCCCTAATAATGTAACATGTCTAATGTATGTATATATCGATGATAGTATCGTGCAACAGTTTTTTTTTTTTAATTATTAAAACTGCATATGCATGTCAAAGAATATACGGAAATGAAAGTAGATGAAAAAAAAATAAATACACATTTTCCTCTTTAAAATTGTTCTTGGCTCTGTTCTCCTCCACGATCTTCGAATTTGCATAGGAGCTTTGGGAAGCGCAGCGAGATCTCTTGCGATAATTGTATCGTAACGATCACGAGTTTATCTTAATTCCTAGAATATTTAATAATATGGGAGATTGTGTATTCTATTCAATTGAGTATTCTAAATTATTAATGCCAATTTCATGCAAGAAAATCTGCCTGCCTGCAGAATCTTGAAAAACTTGAACAGCATGAGGAAGTTTCCAGTAAACACATTATCTTTCAGACCTAGTCTTAAAGGCTATACGGTCCACTTGACGCTACAATGCTTCGTAACACTTTTTGATCGGTTAATTTGTAAAATTCTTTGTTCCGATTGTTTCGATAAAATCAAACGGTTTATCGAAGCACTTGTAGCGTCAATTGGACCGCAGCCAAGACATCTTCTTAAAGACTTCTGTTGAACTTTGTTTTAAAAACAACTTTTTAAAAACGACTTTTAAATGTCTTTTTTATGACGTTTTTGAGACATTGTCTGAAAGATGATGTCTACTCCTACAGAGAGGAATCCGAGAGCAGCCAGGTCGGCTTTTTTTTGCGTAACGCTCGAAACTCCAATTTCCCAGGCGAAAATGGATGAGGTTTACTGCGCGAGCAGTTTCAATACGGTAAAAAGGTTTTCATACAAATTATATATTAAATATGTTTATATATATTAAAATATATATAATAATTAAGGAATTTCAAAGAAGACACTCTTCTTTAATCAATTTGAATGTATTTCGATATTTCATGATTACAGCCTTTATTACTCTGTATAAACATTTTTTTACAGACGATTTATGTATTCCCATTGCATTGCCAATAACTCTATATTCTGCAGTAGATGCTAATTTATATAAGGCCACAGCTACTTGTTTTTCTACAGATATAGGTTCCCTTGGCATTAAAAATTGTGGTTCTGGTTCTAATTCATCTCTGAGCATATCACATAATTCTATAAAACTCTCCTTAGACATACGAAAACTTTCAATCCATTCTTTTTCAGTATAATGACAATTCACAATCCTTTTCCAAAAATCTGAACTTCTCTCAAGTTGCCAAATCCTTCGATATCGTATACCTTCTGCAATTAATTCTATTTGTTTTAGACTATTAATTTGTTTCCACCTTAATAACAACTCTGTTCTTTCTTGAAAACATAACCTTTTAAGCGTTGCCTTCAATGCACGTCGTCTACGGGAAAACAATCGTCGTAATTGTTTTTTCCGACAATCTTGTTGAAGTCTATTTATTGCAAATAATGCAATAAATAAGGATGTAACCTCTTGTATATTATTCATTGTTTACAATTTAACCTTTATATAAAATTATTCTTTCTATTGGAACTAAAACAATTGTTAGCAGAAAGATACCATATTATTTGATGCGTATTTTATTGGATTCTTAATGGTTCGTATTATTCACTTGATATTGTTCGGTGTAAACACATGCAGATTTCATACTTGATGCGTATTAATTTGATTCGCGTATTAAAATTGCGTTCGGTGTAAACAAGGTCAGTGTTCAATGAGTTTAAAAAGTGAGACGTAAACCATCCAACAGCTGAATATTCGGCAACTTGTCAATTTTGGTTAGTTGGAAATTTATAATAAACTTTAGTTTTTAGAGTAGCACAATAAATACGTTTAAAGAATTAATGCGTTTAAATAAATAATTATCCAAAGATCGTTTAACTCGTGTGTAAATTTTTAACTTGTCACAATAATAATTTTATATAAACTTTTCAAAATTTTCCATTTTTAGTTTTAATGTGATTTATTGTGCTACATATATGTATATAAGGATAGGAATAAATAAATCATATATAAACTTTATTAATAAAATTACATATATTATTTTATCTTGTATATATTATTATATATTTTATCTCTCAATCGCCTTGTAGAGCGAGAGAACATGAACAATTTGTCCTCGTTATTACGAGTAGAATGACGCATCTATTATTAATTAATAAAATTTATTTTTTTGAGAGCGATCTAATTCTATCGCTGGCTCGTCGCACCCATTCTTTCATATATCCTTCCACTTCGGCCATTGTCGTATTTATTGAAATCATAATTGCTTCTAGAAAAAGATGATAAAATAATGGAACGGTTAAATGCGAAATGAATAAAACAAATAAAAAGTATATTGTGTAAATATGAATAAAGTAAATGAATATATGTACCGATAATAACGTCTGAAATTTTAGTTTTCTTTAATGCTAATCTGTTTTTTTGACCTGTCCACGTATAAATTTGGGCCAATTCATCTGTAATTGTTTGAGACATGACATTTCGCACTGTCTTACTGACAGTATCTCCGCCAATATTTGACATTTTTTTTACCTATAATACAATAAATATATTTTGAATATTAAAAAAAAACAAAGATATATATTTCTTATAGTGTGCTTTGAAGCTGGATTTTCCAATTTAGCTTTTTATATAATACTAAAATTTATAAAAGAAGAATGCCTAATTATTCAATTATGAAACATAAATTACAATAGTTAAAATAACTAAAAGATCATACTAGTTTTGCTTTTATTATTATAGTTTTGTTATATTTTTATATTATTGTAATTTTGTTTTATATTTCATATATTTTAGTGATATTTTATGTTGATATATCTTTATAAAAGATTTAAATTTATAAATTATAATAGACTTACGAATTGTCGTTGAACGTCATTCTGCATCAATTGCTCGTTGAAATGATTCAATTCCTGTATTGTAGTAAGAGGAAAATCTGGTAACAAGTTATTGTTATTTTGTTCGACTGGATCGGCTTTATCACCTCCTTTATTTTCCAGCAGATTAATGATGCCGTTGAGCTTATGCTTTATTTTTGCATTTATTTGTAAAAATTTTAGTCGGCATGCATCTGAAGGACAAAATAATTTCTTTATTAATAAACAGAACGCAATTCTATAATATAAAAATAGCAGTGAAGTAAAAGCAATAGAACTTACCACATGAGGCACAAATGTAATAAAAGATCTGTAACATATATAAATTCACAGTAAAAAAAATACAAATAAATAGATATAAAAATATATTAATCTTTTATAAAATCTGTTTGCGCAATCAATTTCTAAAAACTATTTGGGCAAAACTATAACGTTGACGAATTATTTTATGTTTAACAACTATATTTGCAAAATTAAATTTAGAAATTGTTCAATAATTGAAAAAAATATATTTTAATTACATTATACATATTTATATTGTATTATATATACTTTTTTATAAAATAATATAGAAAAACATAATAAAGATTAATGATTCTAATGTATAACAAGTAAAAAATAAAAAAAGAAGCAAAAAAGTATAGTAAACAGAGTACAATTAAAATGAGTTTCTATATTTATAAATTTATAATTATACAAAGATAAAAGTTGAGATTAAAATTAAATTACGTTTTGCAAGTATTGTGCAATGTACTTTTCTTTTAAAAAAACATGATAAAGGAAATAATTAAATATATGATAAAGAAAAAAATTACCTTACCTTAAAGATTGTACTTTCCGTATAACAGAAAATAGAAGAGTCAATAAATGTGAGCGTATAAGATATAAGTCCTTCGCATCCAACCAGAAATAGAGTATAAATGTAAGCGCAGATGATATAATACAAGTCTTTCGCATCCAATCGAAACAATACCATGAGGCACAAATGTGATAAAAGATCTGTAACATATATAAATTCACAGTAAAAGAAATACAAATAAATAGATATAAAAATATATTAATCTTTTATAAAATCTGTTTGCGCAATCAATTTCTAAAAACTATTTGGGCAAAACTATAACGTTGACGAATTATTTATGTATAACAAGTATATTTGCAAAATTAAATTGAGAAATTGTTTGATAATTGAAGAAAGCATTTTCAATTACATTATACATATTTATATTGTAACCAGAAAATCAGTAAAAACAAAATGAACCGATTGCAATTGAAAAAGAGTATAAGAAACTTTATACTATAAATCTTAACTTCTTAATATTGGTATCTTTTATATAATGTTATGTTTTACTGTCCCGGGGTCGATTGTGTATTTTTGAAGAAGAGTGAAAATGTAAAAAATGAGCAGTATTGATTGGTGATATCGTTAGATCTAAGAGTCTATACCATGCAATCAGTGCTCCACTTTTCACATTTTCACTCCTTCAAAAATACACAATCGACCCCCTGAAAGAGTAATCCTTTAATTCCTTTAATTTTTAAGTAATTAATAAAACATTACATATAATTACATCTTTACTCGAACACGACCACGTTTCTTGAACATAACCTCTGTGATTTTAGGTCTTAAAAGATACTCGCGAAAGGCTCTCGTGCTTAGTGGCTAAATCTAGTACGAAAAATCGTAGCGTGTACCATCGACTTTACTCTTAAAATAAATGATTTTTATCATACGTACCTCGTAGATACCGAAGCACATGGAAGCACATGGAAGCAGGAAGAACAGAACACAATTAAGTGTTACACAGCGACCGGCGGAGAGAGAGGCCCGGGAGAGCTGCGCAGCAGATCGCAGCGCAGCTCTGTTGCTACGCTACGAGCGAATTAAAACTAAAATTTCTTTTTATGTTAATTGTCTCTTCGGCAAGATAAAATCTCTATCATTTATATCTTTTCGCTTTGTCGAAAAGATATAAATAACTTAAAAGAGTATAAGATCTTTTGTCGTAAAGAGATCAGAGTTTTTGTCGACTTTGAGTCATATTTCAGTCGACTATTTATTAACCATTTGTCGACTTTCAAAAATCGACAAATAGTCACCAAATAGTCAATTGCTGTCGAGTTATAGTCGACTGTTGAAAGTCGCCTTTAAGTCAACTGAGAAAAGTCGGCCTACCAGTCGACTAACAGTCACGCGTGTTGTGTGGGATCCCATCAATAACTTTCAATATTACTTTAGTATTTCGTCATTATATATACTAAGAGCAATGTTGTTCATTATTGTGGCACTAATTGCGATTCTTGCGTGTATAATAATAAATTACTTTATTCGAAAATTCTTTTCGTTTGAAGCACTGAACAAATTACCAGGTCCAGTCCGACTGCCACTTGTCGGTACTTCGTACATCTTTTTGCAACAAAAATCGCAAGGTATATATTTATATTGTTCTTATTTTAATGTTATAGAAACATAACATCATATTTATCAAATTTTAATTTAATAAACGTAAAGAAACAAATCAAAATGTAATAGAATATGTAACATATGTTACAATATGTAACATCAACGTAAATTGACTTGAAACTCGGTTTAAGTTTCTATTTTTTTTCTAGTTCTAAGAGTTAGAAAAAAATAGAAAGTAAATTAAACCGAGATTCAAGTTAAGCTATGTTGAAACTTTTTAAAACTATCTATCTAAATGTAATCCAAACAATACAATAAATAGAAAATCATTTTATGAAAATATTTTATTTACAATATAAAATTTCTAACATCTCAAAACTTTTTAGATTTTCTAGATATTATCATGCTGATCTGTAAGAAGTATTCTTCTCCATTTCAATTTTGGATGGGTCCTCAACTAATCATCGTCATATATGAACCAAATGAAGTACAGGTAAAGAAATAACATTTATAATATTTTATTATATATATGTATTTTGATGAAAAATTTCTCTGAAATTTTTGTTGCACTTTTTCTGTATATTTCTCCAAAGTTTGTTTAAAAATAGAATCCATTTACGTAAAAATTGCGGAGAAATATGTGGTGAAATTGTACAGAAATTAGCAAATAAACTTTTAAGAAAGGTTTGGAGAAATAACCATAAAACTTTTCTGAATTTTCTGAATTTTTTTCCACGTTTTACAACATTTTTCAGTAAAATTTTAACAAAATTTTAATATAATTTTAGTATAACTTTAGCATAATTTTAGAGTGAAAATATTTGGAAAATATTTAATTTAATTAAACTTTAATGGAACTGTTAAAATTGTTTTACTCTCTTTTAATTTGAAGTCCAATTTTGGGGACTCTCTTTCAAAAAATCTTTTAATAAAATGGAATTTTTTGTAATGTCTGCAAGCGTTACAATTAAGCGTTAAGTGGAACGCAAATAACTTTTATCTGGAACTTCATTCCAATAAACTTGCAATTAAAATATCTCACAGGGACCTGTGATAACCTATAATAAAAAATCTAAATCACTTTTTTAGATAATCGCGATATAGTATATCGAGCAAACTAATTTGTTGCATGTGTCCTTACATATTTCTTGTCGTATATTTGATAGCACCAAAATAGAACACAAATGCAGCAATATGACTATTTATATATGCAACAAATTGATGAAATTTCAACAATATTAGTACGATATGTTGTCAACAATATAATAGTAATATACAGACTTTTTAAAAATAACTTTCCGTATACTTTTTAAAATTAACTCAATATCTTTTAAAATTTTAACGTCTTTTAAATAATGATTTAAATGATTTACAAAAATTTTCTTTTATTTCTTAAAAAAATGTTTGCACAATAGTTGAAAATACACATTCACGTCTATTCTATGAATGTTATGACCGAACTATCAAACTACTGTATATGCTCGATGTCTTATAAGGACTTAACATTATAAATGGCACACAAATCTTCTTGACCGTATTTATTTAAATTAAAAAGGTCTTATTTGGAATACAATTTGTCTCACTATTCTCTATATTTTAATATATATAGACATATTTTATATACAATATAATCATATAATTATACATAATTATATATTTTAATACATATGGACGTATTTAATATATAATAATATATGTATAATTATAAATAATTTTATATAAGTAATTTTTCCTTGGCCCTTGAGAAGGCAAAAAAAACTTTTTAATACGACAATTTTTTACAGAGTTATGCTCATTTGAAGTTTATAGAAGTTTATTAAATTTTGATATAAAATTACTAGTTGCGATAATTTTGTTGACGAATGTATATTATAAAAAGCCATTAATAAATATGTGATGTTTACAGACTGTTTTAAAAAGCCGTCTCTGTTTGGATAAAAGTATGGTGTATAAGGTTTTAGAACCAATATTTGGCTCAGGAATAGCGTCAGCCCCTGGTAAGATATATTTAAAGAAAGATAAACATTTATTTAGTTGTAGAACTCCTTTGTAATTACTATAGCATAACATAAAGAATGCAACATATATAATAGCATAGATTTATTAATTTTATTCTATAAACTAATATTATAAGTCTCACAACAAGCAGCCTATTTTACTAATATTCTTCTTATTATTGTACAACTCTTATTATTTTCCATCTATTTTTTTACTCTTTGGTAATATTTAATTTAGCACACATATGGACTGGACATCGAAAAATGATAGCTCCAATTTTCAAAACAGTCAATTTGAGAAAATTTGTTGATATATTTGTTGAAGAAGCTTCAATGTTAACTGAAGAATTAGAAAAAGTTGAGCATAATGAAAATGAAATTTTCTTTCTTAAACCTCTAGAAAAATGTGCTCTTAAAATTGCATGTGGTAAGGCAATACAAATTTTATATTTTTAAGTAGAAGATAAATTACGTATATGATGAATTACTGTGAATTATTGATAATCAAAGTATTGGCAACTATTGGCAGTCTAATTTAAAATACTTGGAATATATAAATTATATAGAGAATTATTTTTAATTTTACTTTAATTCTTAAGTAGTCTACTTATTATTATAACATTTCATTAAAAATAAAACTTCAATCTTTTAATTTAAAAAAATGCTTAAATTCTGCAAGTCTCGATTTTTATTTGAGCGACATTTATTCTTACTAAAAAAAATGTCAGAAAAGACAGTTACAAAAATGAGTAATTTTAACTTAAAATTAACAGACTATGTGTTATCATTGAAATTATTTTATTTAATAATATAAACTTGAAAATAAATAAAAAAAAGCAAATTATTAAGTATATTATTAAGTAAATTATGCATAGTTACAATATAGTTATTCAGATCGAATAAAGTCGCTTATCATGAAATGTCGTTTTCTAAAAGATTTATGGAAAATATATTTAAGTTTTATCACTAAAAGTTAGCAATTGTTAATAGCAATACTTTGTTGTATGTAAAATAAGAAATAGGGTTAAAATTTAGTACTCTATACTACATAATAATTATCAATATCAATTAATGTAAAGTATCAACTAATATTTATTTATCTGTTTCTATATCATATTTTTTCTTATTTGGAATTACTTTGTTTATGCTTTATTTATGCATAGTATATAAAATAACAATTAAAGACTACATATTAACTTGAAAGTTTCCATTTCATATATTGCTATGTACAGGCACTATGATTGGTATCAAGGTAGAAGAAAATATACTTGATAAAACTGTGGAGGCATTTGAAAGGTATATAATTTTCTTATAATTGTCGAGTCTTCTAATATAAATTTAATATAAATATATAATAAAATATCTATTTAAATACAATATTTTCTTAAAATATTTTATTTTCATTAACACCAAGAAAACTTCTGAAAAAATGTTAATCTTAACCCAGTCGGCACACAGATTCAAAAAGAATTAAAAAAGAATTCAAACTTAGAGTTTGAATTTTTTTTTAATTCTTTTTGAATCTGTGTGCCGACTGGGAAGTTAATTTTGTAAAATTCAAAAAGAAAATGAACTGTTTACTGAGATCGCAGTTTTTGATGTATAAGAATTATCTGTATTTAAGACTTGAGAATATATATACATATACTATATAAGTTTGACCCTAATCTGAATCTTCATCAAAATTAAGATAAATTTAATGGCAATCGAATAAAACCTGATCTGATCTTTCTTCCACACAACAGTTAAAATATCCAAAGATTGTTAAGAAGTCACAAAACGTTGTTTCTTATTATTGCCAAAATTTAAAGTAGTTTATTGTTAAAATTCTAATAAACAGATCGTAGAAAAATATATCTAGTGTCGTGGAATATCATAAATATTTTGTGTATAAATATAAATATTTTGCATTGATTTCTAAAAGCATCTGTTAAAATTACTTCGTGCACTCTATTTAGATATTGTAGATTACTGAGCATTAGTGTTTGCTGCATTTTTATAAAAACTAAATTTCTATTTTGCAGGTAGCAGAAATTTTTGTAGATCTATATCTCTACGTAATTTTGAAAAATATATATTACATATTAATTTTTTAACTTTAATCTAATTGAAAGGCATTGCATGTGAATTTTAAATAATATTATTGAATTTAATGTGTGTATAAATTCGGCAAATAAAGTATTATAGGTGAGCTGTGGTTGTGGAGTATGATCATCCGCTTGTGCATCTCTCTTGCGATTTTGCACTTAATCTTATTGTAAACATTGTATATTGTTTTTTAGAAATTACAAATTATTTAAAAAACAGGGTTTTTAATAAGTTTTAAGTTTTATTAAAAAAATTTTTTAAGCCAAAAAAATTATTTAAAAAAATTTTTAATAAAATATATTTTATAAAATATTTGTAAACCTTTGTTTTGCAGTACTTATTTGTATATAAAATTTCTAAAAGATTATTAATTAATACTTTTTTTTATAAATAAAAGTGGAATAATGTCTTTCATGACATTTATATTCAAGTAAACAAATTTGCCTAATTTTAAAAAGTTTTATTTGAAAATTTACTGCATATAATGATAGATTTTAGAAATATTTCTGTTGCAACATTTCATACCTTGCAGAATCCTTTCTAAAAGTGTTGCACATGAAATGCAAAGTTCAAATTTTCTTTGAAAACTCTTTGTAACAATCAGTGCTCTATGAATATTCATGGTGATAATTCATATATAAAAGTTTATTTTTCATAACACCTTTCAGAATGAAAGAAATTATAAGAGCTAGATTTCGGAACCCATTTTTGATTCCTGATTTTATATTTAATCTTACATCTATGGGAAAGATGCAGCGAGAGATATTAATCTTTGTTCAATCTTTTATTGATAAGGTATACATATTTATTAATATTTCATGTTATTTTCTTCACTATATAATCTTTATTATTATATAGATGATTCAGCAATGGGCAAATGAATCAAATACAACAAACGTTAATGATAGCAAAGCTCGTAAGTTTATCAATATTTTATTCTTGTGCCTTGTAGTATTGTATAATGCTTCCAATGTAGATTAAAAATAATAAATTGAGAATTGTATTTAAAATACTTGTATTTTCTCTTTTTTATTTCTCTTTTATCTTTAACAATATATATTTTATTTGTTCAAAATTTATTTTTACCATAAACTTTTAAAATAATATACATAAAGATTATCACTATAAATATATTGATAAGTAATTTATACAAACCTTTTTTTTTATATAACATTATAGATAAAAGACTTGTGGACATTTTAATGAATTCAACTGATAAAGAATTCATAGAAAAGGACATTTTCTACAATTTGTTTACGATGTTAGTAACGGTATGTAGAATACGTACTCTTTAAATTTTTTAAAATTAAATGTCATTCAAAAATTATACGGACACAATTTTCACTCTGGTACTGCAGTGACAAAATTTACGAGATTTAAAAAGTATGTAACTATTTTCAAACTAATTATAAGATATTATTTTTATTTTTTATAGGCCAGTGACACCACTGCTGTTACGATGTACTTTGTGATCTTTATGTTAGCAAACTTCCCAGAAATACAGGTACGTATGCAATAGTATTGTTGCCCTCAGGTTGAGTCGGTTCTAAAACATTGTATTCATAATGCTAAAATCGGTGCAAAATTTCAAAAAAAGAGAGAATTCACCAATCGCATTTGTACAATTTAACCAACTAATTAATACGACTGATTAATTCCAATAATTAGTCTAAAAGTTAAAAGTTAATTAAAAAGTAAAAAGTTAGTAATCTTAATCTGTTATCTTAACTTAGTTAATTTTAAATTATTTAATTTTTAACTTTAATTAGTTATTTTTAAAATACAAACTTTAATTTATTAAATTAAATAAATTTAATTTAATTTATTAAATTAATTTTTAACTAAAAAGTTAAAAATTTATATATGTAAAAGAAAAAAATTACAGAAAAAAACACATTTTCAAATAAAAAACAATATGTCTTTGTTATTTTATATAAACGTAATTTAAAAATAAAATATCTGGTAAAACTTTTTTTACCGATAATTATACATATATCGTTACACTTATGCATATAATTATGTAATATTAATTATATGTCCACATATATAATTATATATAATAATTGTATATATTTTATATAAAGATCATACATAACTATAAATGTATAATTATACATACAGGGTGATTATTAATGAATGTCCCCACTTTTTACCATTAGAGCACGCATTTGTAATTTCTAATATAATAATATGTGTGAAATACGTATCCGTCGGTAAATCATGCTCCTATGATAAAAAGTGGGGACATTCATTAATAATCACTTGTATATAACTATACATATATAATTATGTATACATATATGTACAATTTTTTACGGGGTATTAAATTTCTTTGATAATCCATATTATAATTGCTTTGAGTAATTTAACGTTAAAAATTACAACTGTCTAATTTAATATAAATGATATGCTTTTCACAATAAACTTTTAATTTAACTTAATTTAATGTAACTTTTAATTGAATTAGTTTTTTTGTGCATATAACTTTAAACATAACTAAATTAATTTTATAAGCCATTAACTTAATTTTCCTCAAAATTATGATGTGATTGGCCGTCTTTGGCCGTCGGATTTGTTTTTAGCAATCAAAAATTCATCGGAAAAAGCTTTATTACATTTCAAAAAAATGTTAAACTATGTTTTAAAAGAGAAGAAAATTTTAATATAAGTTAATAAAAAATGTATTGTATTATTATGTACATATTTACTTTATTTAACTTTATAATAGGAAAAAGTATACAAAGAGTTGTTGGAAATTTATGGTACACAAACTCCAAAGGCAGCACCGGTTAAATATGAGGATCTACAACATATGAACTATTTGGAACGTGTTATTAAGGAAACTTTGAGAATTTTTCCTACTGTTCCTATTATCGCACGACAAGTGACGGAAGACTTCAAAATAGGTTTACTAATTTTTATAAATGAGCATATATTAATTGTTAATTTTTCTTGAAATTTATTAATTTGTCATAATAAAACATGAACAAATTAAGATTCAAAAATCCTAATTTGTTCATATTTTATTACGACAAAAATTTCAAAAAAGGTTAACAATAAATACATATTTTCATAGAAATTTATTTATTTTAATTAATATACTGGTATTGATTCTATTATTCTAATAATATGACTATCAGAATATTAATTTTTATTTTATCTTAATTTTATTTTAATAAGAAGATTGCTACGTTTCTATCATACTTTTCTTTGCAAAGTTTATATCTGGATATTATTTTTAAAAATGTTTTAGGAGATATTGTTTTACCAAAACATACTGATATTCTCATCCCATTTATTCAAATGCATCGAAATAAAAAGTATTGGCCGAATCCATTGGTGTTCGATCCGGATAGATTTCTTCCGGAAAATATAAAAAATTATCATTTGTTTTATTTTACTCCTTTTAGCGACGGGCCAAGAAATTGCATAGGTAAACATAAATAAATTATTATGTATTATAATAAAATTGATTTACATATAATTGAAAAACTTGCAGGTATGAGATATGGAATGATGTCTATGAAAGCTATTCTAGCGACGTTGATACGAAGTTTCATATTTAAAGTAAATGAAACCATTGAAATAGATAAAATAAAATTAAATATGGACATCGTGTTATCGACTTTAGAACCTGTAAAAATTAAATTAAAAAAACGAAATCCCTAATAATGTAACATGTCTAATGTATGTATATATCGATGATAGTATCGTGCAACAGTTTTTTTTTTTTAATTATTAAAACTGCATATGCATGTCAAAGAATATACGGAAATGAAAGTAGATGAAAAAAAAATAAATACACATTTTCCTCTTTAAAATTGTTCTTGGCTCTGTTCTCCTCCACGATCTTCGAATTTGCATAGGAGCTTTGGGAAGCGCAGCGAGATCTCTTGCGATAATTGTATCGTAACGATCACGAGTTTATCTTAATTCCTAGAATATTTAATAATATGGGAGATTGTGTATTCTATTCAATTGAGTATTCTAAATTATTAATGCCAATTTCATGCAAGAAAATCTGCCTGCCTGCAGAATCTTGAAAAACTTGAACAGCATGAGGAAGTTTCCAGTAAACACATTATCTTTCAGACCTAGTCTTAAAGGCTATACGGTCCACTTGACGCTACAATGCTTCGTAACACTTTTTGATCGGTTAATTTGTAAAATTCTTTGTTCCGATTGTTTCGATAAAATCAAACGGTTTATCGAAGCACTTGTAGCGTCAATTGGACCGCAGCCAAGACATCTTCTTAAAGACTTCTGTTGAACTTTGTTTTAAAAACAACTTTTTAAAAACGACTTTTAAATGTCTTTTTTATGACGTTTTTGAGACATTGTCTGAAAGATGATGTCTACTCCTACAGAGAGGAATCCGAGAGCAGCCAGGTCGGCTTTTTTTTGCGTAACGCTCGAAACTCCAATTTCCCAGGCGAAAATGGATGAGGTTTACTGCGCGAGCAGTTTCAATACGGTAAAAAGGTTTTCATACAAATTATATATTAAATATGTTTATATATATTAAAATATATATAATAATTAAGGAATTTCAAAGAAGACACTCTTCTTTAATCAATTTGAATGTATTTCGATATTTCATGATTACAGCCTTTATTACTCTGTATAAACATTTTTTTACAGACGATTTATGTATTCCCATTGCATTGCCAATAACTCTATATTCTGCAGTAGATGCTAATTTATATAAGGCCACAGCTACTTGTTTTTCTACAGATATAGGTTCCCTTGGCATTAAAAATTGTGGTTCTGGTTCTAATTCATCTCTGAGCATATCACATAATTCTATAAAACTCTCCTTAGACATACGAAAACTTTCAATCCATTCTTTTTCAGTATAATGACAATTCACAATCCTTTTCCAAAAATCTGAACTTCTCTCAAGTTGCCAAATCCTTCGATATCGTATACCTTCTGCAATTAATTCTATTTGTTTTAGACTATTAATTTGTTTCCACCTTAATAACAACTCTGTTCTTTCTTGAAAACATAACCTTTTAAGCGTTGCCTTCAATGCACGTCGTCTACGGGAAAACAATCGTCGTAATTGTTTTTTCCGACAATCTTGTTGAAGTCTATTTATTGCAAATAATGCAATAAATAAGGATGTAACCTCTTGTATATTATTCATTGTTTACAATTTAACCTTTATATAAAATTATTCTTTCTATTGGAACTAAAACAATTGTTAGCAGAAAGATACCATATTATTTGATGCGTATTTTATTGGATTCTTAATGGTTCGTATTATTCACTTGATATTGTTCGGTGTAAACACATGCAGATTTCATACTTGATGCGTATTAATTTGATTCGCGTATTAAAATTGCGTTCGGTGTAAACAAGGTCAGTGTTCAATGAGTTTAAAAAGTGAGACGTAAACCATCCAACAGCTGAATATTCGGCAACTTGTCAATTTTGGTTAGTTGGAAATTTATAATAAACTTTAGTTTTTAGAGTAGCACAATAAATACGTTTAAAGAATTAATGCGTTTAAATAAATAATTATCCAAAGATCGTTTAACTCGTGTGTAAATTTTTAACTTGTCACAATAATAATTTTATATAAACTTTTCAAAATTTTCCATTTTTAGTTTTAATGTGATTTATTGTGCTACATATATGTATATAAGGATAGGAATAAATAAATCATATATAAACTTTATTAATAAAATTACATATATTATTTTATCTTGTATATATTATTATATATTTTATCTCTCAATCGCCTTGTAGAGCGAGAGAACATGAACAATTTGTCCTCGTTATTACGAGTAGAATGACGCATCTATTATTAATTAATAAAATTTATTTTTTTGAGAGCGATCTAATTCTATCGCTGGCTCGTCGCACCCATTCTTTCATATATCCTTCCACTTCGGCCATTGTCGTATTTATTGAAATCATAATTGCTTCTAGAAAAAGATGATAAAATAATGGAACGGTTAAATGCGAAATGAATAAAACAAATAAAAAGTATATTGTGTAAATATGAATAAAGTAAATGAATATATGTACCGATAATAACGTCTGAAATTTTAGTTTTCTTTAATGCTAATCTGTTTTTTTGACCTGTCCACGTATAAATTTGGGCCAATTCATCTGTAATTGTTTGAGACATGACATTTCGCACTGTCTTACTGACAGTATCTCCGCCAATATTTGACATTTTTTTTACCTATAATACAATAAATATATTTTGAATATTAAAAAAAAACAAAGATATATATTTCTTATAGTGTGCTTTGAAGCTGGATTTTCCAATTTAGCTTTTTATATAATACTAAAATTTATAAAAGAAGAATGCCTAATTATTCAATTATGAAACATAAATTACAATAGTTAAAATAACTAAAAGATCATACTAGTTTTGCTTTTATTATTATAGTTTTGTTATATTTTTATATTATTGTAATTTTGTTTTATATTTCATATATTTTAGTGATATTTTATGTTGATATATCTTTATAAAAGATTTAAATTTATAAATTATAATAGACTTACGAATTGTCGTTGAACGTCATTCTGCATCAATTGCTCGTTGAAATGATTCAATTCCTGTATTGTAGTAAGAGGAAAATCTGGTAACAAGTTATTGTTATTTTGTTCGACTGGATCGGCTTTATCACCTCCTTTATTTTCCAGCAGATTAATGATGCCGTTGAGCTTATGCTTTATTTTTGCATTTATTTGTAAAAATTTTAGTCGGCATGCATCTGAAGGACAAAATAATTTCTTTATTAATAAACAGAACGCAATTCTATAATATAAAAATAGCAGTGAAGTAAAAGCAATAGAACTTACCACATGAGGCACAAATGTAATAAAAGATCTGTAACATATATAAATTCACAGTAAAAAAAATACAAATAAATAGATATAAAAATATATTAATCTTTTATAAAATCTGTTTGCGCAATCAATTTCTAAAAACTATTTGGGCAAAACTATAACGTTGACGAATTATTTTATGTTTAACAACTATATTTGCAAAATTAAATTTAGAAATTGTTCAATAATTGAAAAAAATATATTTTAATTACATTATACATATTTATATTGTATTATATATACTTTTTTATAAAATAATATAGAAAAACATAATAAAGATTAATGATTCTAATGTATAACAAGTAAAAAATAAAAAAAGAAGCAAAAAAGTATAGTAAACAGAGTACAATTAAAATGAGTTTCTATATTTATAAATTTATAATTATACAAAGATAAAAGTTGAGATTAAAATTAAATTACGTTTTGCAAGTATTGTGCAATGTACTTTTCTTTTAAAAAAACATGATAAAGGAAATAATTAAATATATGATAAAGAAAAAAATTACCTTACCTTAAAGATTGTACTTTCCGTATAACAGAAAATAGAAGAGTCAATAAATGTGAGCGTATAAGATATAAGTCCTTCGCATCCAACCAGAAATAGAGTATAAATGTAAGCGCAGATGATATAATACAAGTCTTTCGCATCCAATCGAAACAATACCATGAGGCACAAATGTGATAAAAGATCTGTAACATATATAAATTCACAGTAAAAGAAATACAAATAAATAGATATAAAAATATATTAATCTTTTATAAAATCTGTTTGCGCAATCAATTTCTAAAAACTATTTGGGCAAAACTATAACGTTGACGAATTATTTATGTATAACAAGTATATTTGCAAAATTAAATTGAGAAATTGTTTGATAATTGAAGAAAGCATTTTCAATTACATTATACATATTTATATTGTAACCAGAAAATCAGTAAAAACAAAATGAACCGATTGCAATTGAAAAAGAGTATAAGAAACTTTATACTATAAATCTTAACTTCTTAATATTGGTATCTTTTATATAATGTTATGTTTTACTGTCCCGGGGTCGATTGTGTATTTTTGAAGAAGAGTGAAAATGTAAAAAATGAGCAGTATTGATTGGTGATATCGTTAGATCTAAGAGTCTATACCATGCAATCAGTGCTCCACTTTTCACATTTTCACTCCTTCAAAAATACACAATCGACCCCCTGAAAGAGTAATCCTTTAATTCCTTTAATTTTTAAGTAATTAATAAAACATTACATATAATTACATCTTTACTCGAACACGACCACGTTTCTTGAACATAACCTCTGTGATTTTAGGTCTTAAAAGATACTCGCGAAAGGCTCTCGTGCTTAGTGGCTAAATCTAGTACGAAAAATCGTAGCGTGTACCATCGACTTTACTCTTAAAATAAATGATTTTTATCATACGTACCTCGTAGATACCGAAGCACATGGAAGCACATGGAAGCAGGAAGAACAGAACACAATTAAGTGTTACACAGCGACCGGCGGAGAGAGAGGCCCGGGAGAGCTGCGCAGCAGATCGCAGCGCAGCTCTGTTGCTACGCTACGAGCGAATTAAAACTAAAATTTCTTTTTATGTTAATTGTCTCTTCGGCAAGATAAAATCTCTATCATTTATATCTTTTCGCTTTGTCGAAAAGATATAAATAACTTAAAAGAGTATAAGATCTTTTGTCGTAAAGAGATCAGAGTTTTTGTCGACTTTGAGTCATATTTCAGTCGACTATTTATTAACCATTTGTCGACTTTCAAAAATCGACAAATAGTCACCAAATAGTCAATTGCTGTCGAGTTATAGTCGACTGTTGAAAGTCGCCTTTAAGTCAACTGAGAAAAGTCGGCCTACCAGTCGACTAACAGTCACGCGTGTTGTGTGGGATCCCATCAATAACTTTCAATATTACTTTAGTATTTCGTCATTATATATACTAAGAGCAATGTTGTTCATTATTGTGGCACTAATTGCGATTCTTGCGTGTATAATAATAAATTACTTTATTCGAAAATTCTTTTCGTTTGAAGCACTGAACAAATTACCAGGTCCAGTCCGACTGCCACTTGTCGGTACTTCGTACATCTTTTTGCAACAAAAATCGCAAGGTATATATTTATATTGTTCTTATTTTAATGTTATAGAAACATAACATCATATTTATCAAATTTTAATTTAATAAACGTAAAGAAACAAATCAAAATGTAATAGAATATGTAACATATGTTACAATATGTAACATCAACGTAAATTGACTTGAAACTCGGTTTAAGTTTCTATTTTTTTTCTAGTTCTAAGAGTTAGAAAAAAATAGAAAGTAAATTAAACCGAGATTCAAGTTAAGCTATGTTGAAACTTTTTAAAACTATCTATCTAAATGTAATCCAAACAATACAATAAATAGAAAATCATTTTATGAAAATATTTTATTTACAATATAAAATTTCTAACATCTCAAAACTTTTTAGATTTTCTAGATATTATCATGCTGATCTGTAAGAAGTATTCTTCTCCATTTCAATTTTGGATGGGTCCTCAACTAATCATCGTCATATATGAACCAAATGAAGTACAGGTAAAGAAATAACATTTATAATATTTTATTATATATATGTATTTTGATGAAAAATTTCTCTGAAATTTTTGTTGCACTTTTTCTGTATATTTCTCCAAAGTTTGTTTAAAAATAGAATCCATTTACGTAAAAATTGCGGAGAAATATGTGGTGAAATTGTACAGAAATTAGCAAATAAACTTTTAAGAAAGGTTTGGAGAAATAACCATAAAACTTTTCTGAATTTTCTGAATTTTTTTCCACGTTTTACAACATTTTTCAGTAAAATTTTAACAAAATTTTAATATAATTTTAGTATAACTTTAGCATAATTTTAGAGTGAAAATATTTGGAAAATATTTAATTTAATTAAACTTTAATGGAACTGTTAAAATTGTTTTACTCTCTTTTAATTTGAAGTCCAATTTTGGGGACTCTCTTTCAAAAAATCTTTTAATAAAATGGAATTTTTTGTAATGTCTGCAAGCGTTACAATTAAGCGTTAAGTGGAACGCAAATAACTTTTATCTGGAACTTCATTCCAATAAACTTGCAATTAAAATATCTCACAGGGACCTGTGATAACCTATAATAAAAAATCTAAATCACTTTTTTAGATAATCGCGATATAGTATATCGAGCAAACTAATTTGTTGCATGTGTCCTTACATATTTCTTGTCGTATATTTGATAGCACCAAAATAGAACACAAATGCAGCAATATGACTATTTATATATGCAACAAATTGATGAAATTTCAACAATATTAGTACGATATGTTGTCAACAATATAATAGTAATATACAGACTTTTTAAAAATAACTTTCCGTATACTTTTTAAAATTAACTCAATATCTTTTAAAATTTTAACGTCTTTTAAATAATGATTTAAATGATTTACAAAAATTTTCTTTTATTTCTTAAAAAAATGTTTGCACAATAGTTGAAAATACACATTCACGTCTATTCTATGAATGTTATGACCGAACTATCAAACTACTGTATATGCTCGATGTCTTATAAGGACTTAACATTATAAATGGCACACAAATCTTCTTGACCGTATTTATTTAAATTAAAAAGGTCTTATTTGGAATACAATTTGTCTCACTATTCTCTATATTTTAATATATATAGACATATTTTATATACAATATAATCATATAATTATACATAATTATATATTTTAATACATATGGACGTATTTAATATATAATAATATATGTATAATTATAAATAATTTTATATAAGTAATTTTTCCTTGGCCCTTGAGAAGGCAAAAAAAACTTTTTAATACGACAATTTTTTACAGAGTTATGCTCATTTGAAGTTTATAGAAGTTTATTAAATTTTGATATAAAATTACTAGTTGCGATAATTTTGTTGACGAATGTATATTATAAAAAGCCATTAATAAATATGTGATGTTTACAGACTGTTTTAAAAAGCCGTCTCTGTTTGGATAAAAGTATGGTGTATAAGGTTTTAGAACCAATATTTGGCTCAGGAATAGCGTCAGCCCCTGGTAAGATATATTTAAAGAAAGATAAACATTTATTTAGTTGTAGAACTCCTTTGTAATTACTATAGCATAACATAAAGAATGCAACATATATAATAGCATAGATTTATTAATTTTATTCTATAAACTAATATTATAAGTCTCACAACAAGCAGCCTATTTTACTAATATTCTTCTTATTATTGTACAACTCTTATTATTTTCCATCTATTTTTTTACTCTTTGGTAATATTTAATTTAGCACACATATGGACTGGACATCGAAAAATGATAGCTCCAATTTTCAAAACAGTCAATTTGAGAAAATTTGTTGATATATTTGTTGAAGAAGCTTCAATGTTAACTGAAGAATTAGAAAAAGTTGAGCATAATGAAAATGAAATTTTCTTTCTTAAACCTCTAGAAAAATGTGCTCTTAAAATTGCATGTGGTAAGGCAATACAAATTTTATATTTTTAAGTAGAAGATAAATTACGTATATGATGAATTACTGTGAATTATTGATAATCAAAGTATTGGCAACTATTGGCAGTCTAATTTAAAATACTTGGAATATATAAATTATATAGAGAATTATTTTTAATTTTACTTTAATTCTTAAGTAGTCTACTTATTATTATAACATTTCATTAAAAATAAAACTTCAATCTTTTAATTTAAAAAAATGCTTAAATTCTGCAAGTCTCGATTTTTATTTGAGCGACATTTATTCTTACTAAAAAAAATGTCAGAAAAGACAGTTACAAAAATGAGTAATTTTAACTTAAAATTAACAGACTATGTGTTATCATTGAAATTATTTTATTTAATAATATAAACTTGAAAATAAATAAAAAAAAGCAAATTATTAAGTATATTATTAAGTAAATTATGCATAGTTACAATATAGTTATTCAGATCGAATAAAGTCGCTTATCATGAAATGTCGTTTTCTAAAAGATTTATGGAAAATATATTTAAGTTTTATCACTAAAAGTTAGCAATTGTTAATAGCAATACTTTGTTGTATGTAAAATAAGAAATAGGGTTAAAATTTAGTACTCTATACTACATAATAATTATCAATATCAATTAATGTAAAGTATCAACTAATATTTATTTATCTGTTTCTATATCATATTTTTTCTTATTTGGAATTACTTTGTTTATGCTTTATTTATGCATAGTATATAAAATAACAATTAAAGACTACATATTAACTTGAAAGTTTCCATTTCATATATTGCTATGTACAGGCACTATGATTGGTATCAAGGTAGAAGAAAATATACTTGATAAAACTGTGGAGGCATTTGAAAGGTATATAATTTTCTTATAATTGTCGAGTCTTCTAATATAAATTTAATATAAATATATAATAAAATATCTATTTAAATACAATATTTTCTTAAAATATTTTATTTTCATTAACACCAAGAAAACTTCTGAAAAAATGTTAATCTTAACCCAGTCGGCACACAGATTCAAAAAGAATTAAAAAAGAATTCAAACTTAGAGTTTGAATTTTTTTTTAATTCTTTTTGAATCTGTGTGCCGACTGGGAAGTTAATTTTGTAAAATTCAAAAAGAAAATGAACTGTTTACTGAGATCGCAGTTTTTGATGTATAAGAATTATCTGTATTTAAGACTTGAGAATATATATACATATACTATATAAGTTTGACCCTAATCTGAATCTTCATCAAAATTAAGATAAATTTAATGGCAATCGAATAAAACCTGATCTGATCTTTCTTCCACACAACAGTTAAAATATCCAAAGATTGTTAAGAAGTCACAAAACGTTGTTTCTTATTATTGCCAAAATTTAAAGTAGTTTATTGTTAAAATTCTAATAAACAGATCGTAGAAAAATATATCTAGTGTCGTGGAATATCATAAATATTTTGTGTATAAATATAAATATTTTGCATTGATTTCTAAAAGCATCTGTTAAAATTACTTCGTGCACTCTATTTAGATATTGTAGATTACTGAGCATTAGTGTTTGCTGCATTTTTATAAAAACTAAATTTCTATTTTGCAGGTAGCAGAAATTTTTGTAGATCTATATCTCTACGTAATTTTGAAAAATATATATTACATATTAATTTTTTAACTTTAATCTAATTGAAAGGCATTGCATGTGAATTTTAAATAATATTATTGAATTTAATGTGTGTATAAATTCGGCAAATAAAGTATTATAGGTGAGCTGTGGTTGTGGAGTATGATCATCCGCTTGTGCATCTCTCTTGCGATTTTGCACTTAATCTTATTGTAAACATTGTATATTGTTTTTTAGAAATTACAAATTATTTAAAAAACAGGGTTTTTAATAAGTTTTAAGTTTTATTAAAAAAATTTTTTAAGCCAAAAAAATTATTTAAAAAAATTTTTAATAAAATATATTTTATAAAATATTTGTAAACCTTTGTTTTGCAGTACTTATTTGTATATAAAATTTCTAAAAGATTATTAATTAATACTTTTTTTTATAAATAAAAGTGGAATAATGTCTTTCATGACATTTATATTCAAGTAAACAAATTTGCCTAATTTTAAAAAGTTTTATTTGAAAATTTACTGCATATAATGATAGATTTTAGAAATATTTCTGTTGCAACATTTCATACCTTGCAGAATCCTTTCTAAAAGTGTTGCACATGAAATGCAAAGTTCAAATTTTCTTTGAAAACTCTTTGTAACAATCAGTGCTCTATGAATATTCATGGTGATAATTCATATATAAAAGTTTATTTTTCATAACACCTTTCAGAATGAAAGAAATTATAAGAGCTAGATTTCGGAACCCATTTTTGATTCCTGATTTTATATTTAATCTTACATCTATGGGAAAGATGCAGCGAGAGATATTAATCTTTGTTCAATCTTTTATTGATAAGGTATACATATTTATTAATATTTCATGTTATTTTCTTCACTATATAATCTTTATTATTATATAGATGATTCAGCAATGGGCAAATGAATCAAATACAACAAACGTTAATGATAGCAAAGCTCGTAAGTTTATCAATATTTTATTCTTGTGCCTTGTAGTATTGTATAATGCTTCCAATGTAGATTAAAAATAATAAATTGAGAATTGTATTTAAAATACTTGTATTTTCTCTTTTTTATTTCTCTTTTATCTTTAACAATATATATTTTATTTGTTCAAAATTTATTTTTACCATAAACTTTTAAAATAATATACATAAAGATTATCACTATAAATATATTGATAAGTAATTTATACAAACCTTTTTTTTTATATAACATTATAGATAAAAGACTTGTGGACATTTTAATGAATTCAACTGATAAAGAATTCATAGAAAAGGACATTTTCTACAATTTGTTTACGATGTTAGTAACGGTATGTAGAATACGTACTCTTTAAATTTTTTAAAATTAAATGTCATTCAAAAATTATACGGACACAATTTTCACTCTGGTACTGCAGTGACAAAATTTACGAGATTTAAAAAGTATGTAACTATTTTCAAACTAATTATAAGATATTATTTTTATTTTTTATAGGCCAGTGACACCACTGCTGTTACGATGTACTTTGTGATCTTTATGTTAGCAAACTTCCCAGAAATACAGGTACGTATGCAATAGTATTGTTGCCCTCAGGTTGAGTCGGTTCTAAAACATTGTATTCATAATGCTAAAATCGGTGCAAAATTTCAAAAAAAGAGAGAATTCACCAATCGCATTTGTACAATTTAACCAACTAATTAATACGACTGATTAATTCCAATAATTAGTCTAAAAGTTAAAAGTTAATTAAAAAGTAAAAAGTTAGTAATCTTAATCTGTTATCTTAACTTAGTTAATTTTAAATTATTTAATTTTTAACTTTAATTAGTTATTTTTAAAATACAAACTTTAATTTATTAAATTAAATAAATTTAATTTAATTTATTAAATTAATTTTTAACTAAAAAGTTAAAAATTTATATATGTAAAAGAAAAAAATTACAGAAAAAAACACATTTTCAAATAAAAAACAATATGTCTTTGTTATTTTATATAAACGTAATTTAAAAATAAAATATCTGGTAAAACTTTTTTTACCGATAATTATACATATATCGTTACACTTATGCATATAATTATGTAATATTAATTATATGTCCACATATATAATTATATATAATAATTGTATATATTTTATATAAAGATCATACATAACTATAAATGTATAATTATACATACAGGGTGATTATTAATGAATGTCCCCACTTTTTACCATTAGAGCACGCATTTGTAATTTCTAATATAATAATATGTGTGAAATACGTATCCGTCGGTAAATCATGCTCCTATGATAAAAAGTGGGGACATTCATTAATAATCACTTGTATATAACTATACATATATAATTATGTATACATATATGTACAATTTTTTACGGGGTATTAAATTTCTTTGATAATCCATATTATAATTGCTTTGAGTAATTTAACGTTAAAAATTACAACTGTCTAATTTAATATAAATGATATGCTTTTCACAATAAACTTTTAATTTAACTTAATTTAATGTAACTTTTAATTGAATTAGTTTTTTTGTGCATATAACTTTAAACATAACTAAATTAATTTTATAAGCCATTAACTTAATTTTCCTCAAAATTATGATGTGATTGGCCGTCTTTGGCCGTCGGATTTGTTTTTAGCAATCAAAAATTCATCGGAAAAAGCTTTATTACATTTCAAAAAAATGTTAAACTATGTTTTAAAAGAGAAGAAAATTTTAATATAAGTTAATAAAAAATGTATTGTATTATTATGTACATATTTACTTTATTTAACTTTATAATAGGAAAAAGTATACAAAGAGTTGTTGGAAATTTATGGTACACAAACTCCAAAGGCAGCACCGGTTAAATATGAGGATCTACAACATATGAACTATTTGGAACGTGTTATTAAGGAAACTTTGAGAATTTTTCCTACTGTTCCTATTATCGCACGACAAGTGACGGAAGACTTCAAAATAGGTTTACTAATTTTTATAAATGAGCATATATTAATTGTTAATTTTTCTTGAAATTTATTAATTTGTCATAATAAAACATGAACAAATTAAGATTCAAAAATCCTAATTTGTTCATATTTTATTACGACAAAAATTTCAAAAAAGGTTAACAATAAATACATATTTTCATAGAAATTTATTTATTTTAATTAATATACTGGTATTGATTCTATTATTCTAATAATATGACTATCAGAATATTAATTTTTATTTTATCTTAATTTTATTTTAATAAGAAGATTGCTACGTTTCTATCATACTTTTCTTTGCAAAGTTTATATCTGGATATTATTTTTAAAAATGTTTTAGGAGATATTGTTTTACCAAAACATACTGATATTCTCATCCCATTTATTCAAATGCATCGAAATAAAAAGTATTGGCCGAATCCATTGGTGTTCGATCCGGATAGATTTCTTCCGGAAAATATAAAAAATTATCATTTGTTTTATTTTACTCCTTTTAGCGACGGGCCAAGAAATTGCATAGGTAAACATAAATAAATTATTATGTATTATAATAAAATTGATTTACATATAATTGAAAAACTTGCAGGTATGAGATATGGAATGATGTCTATGAAAGCTATTCTAGCGACGTTGATACGAAGTTTCATATTTAAAGTAAATGAAACCATTGAAATAGATAAAATAAAATTAAATATGGACATCGTGTTATCGACTTTAGAACCTGTAAAAATTAAATTAAAAAAACGAAATCCCTAATAATGTAACATGTCTAATGTATGTATATATCGATGATAGTATCGTGCAACAGTTTTTTTTTTTTAATTATTAAAACTGCATATGCATGTCAAAGAATATACGGAAATGAAAGTAGATGAAAAAAAAATAAATACACATTTTCCTCTTTAAAATTGTTCTTGGCTCTGTTCTCCTCCACGATCTTCGAATTTGCATAGGAGCTTTGGGAAGCGCAGCGAGATCTCTTGCGATAATTGTATCGTAACGATCACGAGTTTATCTTAATTCCTAGAATATTTAATAATATGGGAGATTGTGTATTCTATTCAATTGAGTATTCTAAATTATTAATGCCAATTTCATGCAAGAAAATCTGCCTGCCTGCAGAATCTTGAAAAACTTGAACAGCATGAGGAAGTTTCCAGTAAACACATTATCTTTCAGACCTAGTCTTAAAGGCTATACGGTCCACTTGACGCTACAATGCTTCGTAACACTTTTTGATCGGTTAATTTGTAAAATTCTTTGTTCCGATTGTTTCGATAAAATCAAACGGTTTATCGAAGCACTTGTAGCGTCAATTGGACCGCAGCCAAGACATCTTCTTAAAGACTTCTGTTGAACTTTGTTTTAAAAACAACTTTTTAAAAACGACTTTTAAATGTCTTTTTTATGACGTTTTTGAGACATTGTCTGAAAGATGATGTCTACTCCTACAGAGAGGAATCCGAGAGCAGCCAGGTCGGCTTTTTTTTGCGTAACGCTCGAAACTCCAATTTCCCAGGCGAAAATGGATGAGGTTTACTGCGCGAGCAGTTTCAATACGGTAAAAAGGTTTTCATACAAATTATATATTAAATATGTTTATATATATTAAAATATATATAATAATTAAGGAATTTCAAAGAAGACACTCTTCTTTAATCAATTTGAATGTATTTCGATATTTCATGATTACAGCCTTTATTACTCTGTATAAACATTTTTTTACAGACGATTTATGTATTCCCATTGCATTGCCAATAACTCTATATTCTGCAGTAGATGCTAATTTATATAAGGCCACAGCTACTTGTTTTTCTACAGATATAGGTTCCCTTGGCATTAAAAATTGTGGTTCTGGTTCTAATTCATCTCTGAGCATATCACATAATTCTATAAAACTCTCCTTAGACATACGAAAACTTTCAATCCATTCTTTTTCAGTATAATGACAATTCACAATCCTTTTCCAAAAATCTGAACTTCTCTCAAGTTGCCAAATCCTTCGATATCGTATACCTTCTGCAATTAATTCTATTTGTTTTAGACTATTAATTTGTTTCCACCTTAATAACAACTCTGTTCTTTCTTGAAAACATAACCTTTTAAGCGTTGCCTTCAATGCACGTCGTCTACGGGAAAACAATCGTCGTAATTGTTTTTTCCGACAATCTTGTTGAAGTCTATTTATTGCAAATAATGCAATAAATAAGGATGTAACCTCTTGTATATTATTCATTGTTTACAATTTAACCTTTATATAAAATTATTCTTTCTATTGGAACTAAAACAATTGTTAGCAGAAAGATACCATATTATTTGATGCGTATTTTATTGGATTCTTAATGGTTCGTATTATTCACTTGATATTGTTCGGTGTAAACACATGCAGATTTCATACTTGATGCGTATTAATTTGATTCGCGTATTAAAATTGCGTTCGGTGTAAACAAGGTCAGTGTTCAATGAGTTTAAAAAGTGAGACGTAAACCATCCAACAGCTGAATATTCGGCAACTTGTCAATTTTGGTTAGTTGGAAATTTATAATAAACTTTAGTTTTTAGAGTAGCACAATAAATACGTTTAAAGAATTAATGCGTTTAAATAAATAATTATCCAAAGATCGTTTAACTCGTGTGTAAATTTTTAACTTGTCACAATAATAATTTTATATAAACTTTTCAAAATTTTCCATTTTTAGTTTTAATGTGATTTATTGTGCTACATATATGTATATAAGGATAGGAATAAATAAATCATATATAAACTTTATTAATAAAATTACATATATTATTTTATCTTGTATATATTATTATATATTTTATCTCTCAATCGCCTTGTAGAGCGAGAGAACATGAACAATTTGTCCTCGTTATTACGAGTAGAATGACGCATCTATTATTAATTAATAAAATTTATTTTTTTGAGAGCGATCTAATTCTATCGCTGGCTCGTCGCACCCATTCTTTCATATATCCTTCCACTTCGGCCATTGTCGTATTTATTGAAATCATAATTGCTTCTAGAAAAAGATGATAAAATAATGGAACGGTTAAATGCGAAATGAATAAAACAAATAAAAAGTATATTGTGTAAATATGAATAAAGTAAATGAATATATGTACCGATAATAACGTCTGAAATTTTAGTTTTCTTTAATGCTAATCTGTTTTTTTGACCTGTCCACGTATAAATTTGGGCCAATTCATCTGTAATTGTTTGAGACATGACATTTCGCACTGTCTTACTGACAGTATCTCCGCCAATATTTGACATTTTTTTTACCTATAATACAATAAATATATTTTGAATATTAAAAAAAAACAAAGATATATATTTCTTATAGTGTGCTTTGAAGCTGGATTTTCCAATTTAGCTTTTTATATAATACTAAAATTTATAAAAGAAGAATGCCTAATTATTCAATTATGAAACATAAATTACAATAGTTAAAATAACTAAAAGATCATACTAGTTTTGCTTTTATTATTATAGTTTTGTTATATTTTTATATTATTGTAATTTTGTTTTATATTTCATATATTTTAGTGATATTTTATGTTGATATATCTTTATAAAAGATTTAAATTTATAAATTATAATAGACTTACGAATTGTCGTTGAACGTCATTCTGCATCAATTGCTCGTTGAAATGATTCAATTCCTGTATTGTAGTAAGAGGAAAATCTGGTAACAAGTTATTGTTATTTTGTTCGACTGGATCGGCTTTATCACCTCCTTTATTTTCCAGCAGATTAATGATGCCGTTGAGCTTATGCTTTATTTTTGCATTTATTTGTAAAAATTTTAGTCGGCATGCATCTGAAGGACAAAATAATTTCTTTATTAATAAACAGAACGCAATTCTATAATATAAAAATAGCAGTGAAGTAAAAGCAATAGAACTTACCACATGAGGCACAAATGTAATAAAAGATCTGTAACATATATAAATTCACAGTAAAAAAAATACAAATAAATAGATATAAAAATATATTAATCTTTTATAAAATCTGTTTGCGCAATCAATTTCTAAAAACTATTTGGGCAAAACTATAACGTTGACGAATTATTTTATGTTTAACAACTATATTTGCAAAATTAAATTTAGAAATTGTTCAATAATTGAAAAAAATATATTTTAATTACATTATACATATTTATATTGTATTATATATACTTTTTTATAAAATAATATAGAAAAACATAATAAAGATTAATGATTCTAATGTATAACAAGTAAAAAATAAAAAAAGAAGCAAAAAAGTATAGTAAACAGAGTACAATTAAAATGAGTTTCTATATTTATAAATTTATAATTATACAAAGATAAAAGTTGAGATTAAAATTAAATTACGTTTTGCAAGTATTGTGCAATGTACTTTTCTTTTAAAAAAACATGATAAAGGAAATAATTAAATATATGATAAAGAAAAAAATTACCTTACCTTAAAGATTGTACTTTCCGTATAACAGAAAATAGAAGAGTCAATAAATGTGAGCGTATAAGATATAAGTCCTTCGCATCCAACCAGAAATAGAGTATAAATGTAAGCGCAGATGATATAATACAAGTCTTTCGCATCCAATCGAAACAATACCATGAGGCACAAATGTGATAAAAGATCTGTAACATATATAAATTCACAGTAAAAGAAATACAAATAAATAGATATAAAAATATATTAATCTTTTATAAAATCTGTTTGCGCAATCAATTTCTAAAAACTATTTGGGCAAAACTATAACGTTGACGAATTATTTATGTATAACAAGTATATTTGCAAAATTAAATTGAGAAATTGTTTGATAATTGAAGAAAGCATTTTCAATTACATTATACATATTTATATTGTAACCAGAAAATCAGTAAAAACAAAATGAACCGATTGCAATTGAAAAAGAGTATAAGAAACTTTATACTATAAATCTTAACTTCTTAATATTGGTATCTTTTATATAATGTTATGTTTTACTGTCCCGGGGTCGATTGTGTATTTTTGAAGAAGAGTGAAAATGTAAAAAATGAGCAGTATTGATTGGTGATATCGTTAGATCTAAGAGTCTATACCATGCAATCAGTGCTCCACTTTTCACATTTTCACTCCTTCAAAAATACACAATCGACCCCCTGAAAGAGTAATCCTTTAATTCCTTTAATTTTTAAGTAATTAATAAAACATTACATATAATTACATCTTTACTCGAACACGACCACGTTTCTTGAACATAACCTCTGTGATTTTAGGTCTTAAAAGATACTCGCGAAAGGCTCTCGTGCTTAGTGGCTAAATCTAGTACGAAAAATCGTAGCGTGTACCATCGACTTTACTCTTAAAATAAATGATTTTTATCATACGTACCTCGTAGATACCGAAGCACATGGAAGCACATGGAAGCAGGAAGAACAGAACACAATTAAGTGTTACACAGCGACCGGCGGAGAGAGAGGCCCGGGAGAGCTGCGCAGCAGATCGCAGCGCAGCTCTGTTGCTACGCTACGAGCGAATTAAAACTAAAATTTCTTTTTATGTTAATTGTCTCTTCGGCAAGATAAAATCTCTATCATTTATATCTTTTCGCTTTGTCGAAAAGATATAAATAACTTAAAAGAGTATAAGATCTTTTGTCGTAAAGAGATCAGAGTTTTTGTCGACTTTGAGTCATATTTCAGTCGACTATTTATTAACCATTTGTCGACTTTCAAAAATCGACAAATAGTCACCAAATAGTCAATTGCTGTCGAGTTATAGTCGACTGTTGAAAGTCGCCTTTAAGTCAACTGAGAAAAGTCGGCCTACCAGTCGACTAACAGTCACGCGTGTTGTGTGGGATCCCATCAATAACTTTCAATATTACTTTAGTATTTCGTCATTATATATACTAAGAGCAATGTTGTTCATTATTGTGGCACTAATTGCGATTCTTGCGTGTATAATAATAAATTACTTTATTCGAAAATTCTTTTCGTTTGAAGCACTGAACAAATTACCAGGTCCAGTCCGACTGCCACTTGTCGGTACTTCGTACATCTTTTTGCAACAAAAATCGCAAGGTATATATTTATATTGTTCTTATTTTAATGTTATAGAAACATAACATCATATTTATCAAATTTTAATTTAATAAACGTAAAGAAACAAATCAAAATGTAATAGAATATGTAACATATGTTACAATATGTAACATCAACGTAAATTGACTTGAAACTCGGTTTAAGTTTCTATTTTTTTTCTAGTTCTAAGAGTTAGAAAAAAATAGAAAGTAAATTAAACCGAGATTCAAGTTAAGCTATGTTGAAACTTTTTAAAACTATCTATCTAAATGTAATCCAAACAATACAATAAATAGAAAATCATTTTATGAAAATATTTTATTTACAATATAAAATTTCTAACATCTCAAAACTTTTTAGATTTTCTAGATATTATCATGCTGATCTGTAAGAAGTATTCTTCTCCATTTCAATTTTGGATGGGTCCTCAACTAATCATCGTCATATATGAACCAAATGAAGTACAGGTAAAGAAATAACATTTATAATATTTTATTATATATATGTATTTTGATGAAAAATTTCTCTGAAATTTTTGTTGCACTTTTTCTGTATATTTCTCCAAAGTTTGTTTAAAAATAGAATCCATTTACGTAAAAATTGCGGAGAAATATGTGGTGAAATTGTACAGAAATTAGCAAATAAACTTTTAAGAAAGGTTTGGAGAAATAACCATAAAACTTTTCTGAATTTTCTGAATTTTTTTCCACGTTTTACAACATTTTTCAGTAAAATTTTAACAAAATTTTAATATAATTTTAGTATAACTTTAGCATAATTTTAGAGTGAAAATATTTGGAAAATATTTAATTTAATTAAACTTTAATGGAACTGTTAAAATTGTTTTACTCTCTTTTAATTTGAAGTCCAATTTTGGGGACTCTCTTTCAAAAAATCTTTTAATAAAATGGAATTTTTTGTAATGTCTGCAAGCGTTACAATTAAGCGTTAAGTGGAACGCAAATAACTTTTATCTGGAACTTCATTCCAATAAACTTGCAATTAAAATATCTCACAGGGACCTGTGATAACCTATAATAAAAAATCTAAATCACTTTTTTAGATAATCGCGATATAGTATATCGAGCAAACTAATTTGTTGCATGTGTCCTTACATATTTCTTGTCGTATATTTGATAGCACCAAAATAGAACACAAATGCAGCAATATGACTATTTATATATGCAACAAATTGATGAAATTTCAACAATATTAGTACGATATGTTGTCAACAATATAATAGTAATATACAGACTTTTTAAAAATAACTTTCCGTATACTTTTTAAAATTAACTCAATATCTTTTAAAATTTTAACGTCTTTTAAATAATGATTTAAATGATTTACAAAAATTTTCTTTTATTTCTTAAAAAAATGTTTGCACAATAGTTGAAAATACACATTCACGTCTATTCTATGAATGTTATGACCGAACTATCAAACTACTGTATATGCTCGATGTCTTATAAGGACTTAACATTATAAATGGCACACAAATCTTCTTGACCGTATTTATTTAAATTAAAAAGGTCTTATTTGGAATACAATTTGTCTCACTATTCTCTATATTTTAATATATATAGACATATTTTATATACAATATAATCATATAATTATACATAATTATATATTTTAATACATATGGACGTATTTAATATATAATAATATATGTATAATTATAAATAATTTTATATAAGTAATTTTTCCTTGGCCCTTGAGAAGGCAAAAAAAACTTTTTAATACGACAATTTTTTACAGAGTTATGCTCATTTGAAGTTTATAGAAGTTTATTAAATTTTGATATAAAATTACTAGTTGCGATAATTTTGTTGACGAATGTATATTATAAAAAGCCATTAATAAATATGTGATGTTTACAGACTGTTTTAAAAAGCCGTCTCTGTTTGGATAAAAGTATGGTGTATAAGGTTTTAGAACCAATATTTGGCTCAGGAATAGCGTCAGCCCCTGGTAAGATATATTTAAAGAAAGATAAACATTTATTTAGTTGTAGAACTCCTTTGTAATTACTATAGCATAACATAAAGAATGCAACATATATAATAGCATAGATTTATTAATTTTATTCTATAAACTAATATTATAAGTCTCACAACAAGCAGCCTATTTTACTAATATTCTTCTTATTATTGTACAACTCTTATTATTTTCCATCTATTTTTTTACTCTTTGGTAATATTTAATTTAGCACACATATGGACTGGACATCGAAAAATGATAGCTCCAATTTTCAAAACAGTCAATTTGAGAAAATTTGTTGATATATTTGTTGAAGAAGCTTCAATGTTAACTGAAGAATTAGAAAAAGTTGAGCATAATGAAAATGAAATTTTCTTTCTTAAACCTCTAGAAAAATGTGCTCTTAAAATTGCATGTGGTAAGGCAATACAAATTTTATATTTTTAAGTAGAAGATAAATTACGTATATGATGAATTACTGTGAATTATTGATAATCAAAGTATTGGCAACTATTGGCAGTCTAATTTAAAATACTTGGAATATATAAATTATATAGAGAATTATTTTTAATTTTACTTTAATTCTTAAGTAGTCTACTTATTATTATAACATTTCATTAAAAATAAAACTTCAATCTTTTAATTTAAAAAAATGCTTAAATTCTGCAAGTCTCGATTTTTATTTGAGCGACATTTATTCTTACTAAAAAAAATGTCAGAAAAGACAGTTACAAAAATGAGTAATTTTAACTTAAAATTAACAGACTATGTGTTATCATTGAAATTATTTTATTTAATAATATAAACTTGAAAATAAATAAAAAAAAGCAAATTATTAAGTATATTATTAAGTAAATTATGCATAGTTACAATATAGTTATTCAGATCGAATAAAGTCGCTTATCATGAAATGTCGTTTTCTAAAAGATTTATGGAAAATATATTTAAGTTTTATCACTAAAAGTTAGCAATTGTTAATAGCAATACTTTGTTGTATGTAAAATAAGAAATAGGGTTAAAATTTAGTACTCTATACTACATAATAATTATCAATATCAATTAATGTAAAGTATCAACTAATATTTATTTATCTGTTTCTATATCATATTTTTTCTTATTTGGAATTACTTTGTTTATGCTTTATTTATGCATAGTATATAAAATAACAATTAAAGACTACATATTAACTTGAAAGTTTCCATTTCATATATTGCTATGTACAGGCACTATGATTGGTATCAAGGTAGAAGAAAATATACTTGATAAAACTGTGGAGGCATTTGAAAGGTATATAATTTTCTTATAATTGTCGAGTCTTCTAATATAAATTTAATATAAATATATAATAAAATATCTATTTAAATACAATATTTTCTTAAAATATTTTATTTTCATTAACACCAAGAAAACTTCTGAAAAAATGTTAATCTTAACCCAGTCGGCACACAGATTCAAAAAGAATTAAAAAAGAATTCAAACTTAGAGTTTGAATTTTTTTTTAATTCTTTTTGAATCTGTGTGCCGACTGGGAAGTTAATTTTGTAAAATTCAAAAAGAAAATGAACTGTTTACTGAGATCGCAGTTTTTGATGTATAAGAATTATCTGTATTTAAGACTTGAGAATATATATACATATACTATATAAGTTTGACCCTAATCTGAATCTTCATCAAAATTAAGATAAATTTAATGGCAATCGAATAAAACCTGATCTGATCTTTCTTCCACACAACAGTTAAAATATCCAAAGATTGTTAAGAAGTCACAAAACGTTGTTTCTTATTATTGCCAAAATTTAAAGTAGTTTATTGTTAAAATTCTAATAAACAGATCGTAGAAAAATATATCTAGTGTCGTGGAATATCATAAATATTTTGTGTATAAATATAAATATTTTGCATTGATTTCTAAAAGCATCTGTTAAAATTACTTCGTGCACTCTATTTAGATATTGTAGATTACTGAGCATTAGTGTTTGCTGCATTTTTATAAAAACTAAATTTCTATTTTGCAGGTAGCAGAAATTTTTGTAGATCTATATCTCTACGTAATTTTGAAAAATATATATTACATATTAATTTTTTAACTTTAATCTAATTGAAAGGCATTGCATGTGAATTTTAAATAATATTATTGAATTTAATGTGTGTATAAATTCGGCAAATAAAGTATTATAGGTGAGCTGTGGTTGTGGAGTATGATCATCCGCTTGTGCATCTCTCTTGCGATTTTGCACTTAATCTTATTGTAAACATTGTATATTGTTTTTTAGAAATTACAAATTATTTAAAAAACAGGGTTTTTAATAAGTTTTAAGTTTTATTAAAAAAATTTTTTAAGCCAAAAAAATTATTTAAAAAAATTTTTAATAAAATATATTTTATAAAATATTTGTAAACCTTTGTTTTGCAGTACTTATTTGTATATAAAATTTCTAAAAGATTATTAATTAATACTTTTTTTTATAAATAAAAGTGGAATAATGTCTTTCATGACATTTATATTCAAGTAAACAAATTTGCCTAATTTTAAAAAGTTTTATTTGAAAATTTACTGCATATAATGATAGATTTTAGAAATATTTCTGTTGCAACATTTCATACCTTGCAGAATCCTTTCTAAAAGTGTTGCACATGAAATGCAAAGTTCAAATTTTCTTTGAAAACTCTTTGTAACAATCAGTGCTCTATGAATATTCATGGTGATAATTCATATATAAAAGTTTATTTTTCATAACACCTTTCAGAATGAAAGAAATTATAAGAGCTAGATTTCGGAACCCATTTTTGATTCCTGATTTTATATTTAATCTTACATCTATGGGAAAGATGCAGCGAGAGATATTAATCTTTGTTCAATCTTTTATTGATAAGGTATACATATTTATTAATATTTCATGTTATTTTCTTCACTATATAATCTTTATTATTATATAGATGATTCAGCAATGGGCAAATGAATCAAATACAACAAACGTTAATGATAGCAAAGCTCGTAAGTTTATCAATATTTTATTCTTGTGCCTTGTAGTATTGTATAATGCTTCCAATGTAGATTAAAAATAATAAATTGAGAATTGTATTTAAAATACTTGTATTTTCTCTTTTTTATTTCTCTTTTATCTTTAACAATATATATTTTATTTGTTCAAAATTTATTTTTACCATAAACTTTTAAAATAATATACATAAAGATTATCACTATAAATATATTGATAAGTAATTTATACAAACCTTTTTTTTTATATAACATTATAGATAAAAGACTTGTGGACATTTTAATGAATTCAACTGATAAAGAATTCATAGAAAAGGACATTTTCTACAATTTGTTTACGATGTTAGTAACGGTATGTAGAATACGTACTCTTTAAATTTTTTAAAATTAAATGTCATTCAAAAATTATACGGACACAATTTTCACTCTGGTACTGCAGTGACAAAATTTACGAGATTTAAAAAGTATGTAACTATTTTCAAACTAATTATAAGATATTATTTTTATTTTTTATAGGCCAGTGACACCACTGCTGTTACGATGTACTTTGTGATCTTTATGTTAGCAAACTTCCCAGAAATACAGGTACGTATGCAATAGTATTGTTGCCCTCAGGTTGAGTCGGTTCTAAAACATTGTATTCATAATGCTAAAATCGGTGCAAAATTTCAAAAAAAGAGAGAATTCACCAATCGCATTTGTACAATTTAACCAACTAATTAATACGACTGATTAATTCCAATAATTAGTCTAAAAGTTAAAAGTTAATTAAAAAGTAAAAAGTTAGTAATCTTAATCTGTTATCTTAACTTAGTTAATTTTAAATTATTTAATTTTTAACTTTAATTAGTTATTTTTAAAATACAAACTTTAATTTATTAAATTAAATAAATTTAATTTAATTTATTAAATTAATTTTTAACTAAAAAGTTAAAAATTTATATATGTAAAAGAAAAAAATTACAGAAAAAAACACATTTTCAAATAAAAAACAATATGTCTTTGTTATTTTATATAAACGTAATTTAAAAATAAAATATCTGGTAAAACTTTTTTTACCGATAATTATACATATATCGTTACACTTATGCATATAATTATGTAATATTAATTATATGTCCACATATATAATTATATATAATAATTGTATATATTTTATATAAAGATCATACATAACTATAAATGTATAATTATACATACAGGGTGATTATTAATGAATGTCCCCACTTTTTACCATTAGAGCACGCATTTGTAATTTCTAATATAATAATATGTGTGAAATACGTATCCGTCGGTAAATCATGCTCCTATGATAAAAAGTGGGGACATTCATTAATAATCACTTGTATATAACTATACATATATAATTATGTATACATATATGTACAATTTTTTACGGGGTATTAAATTTCTTTGATAATCCATATTATAATTGCTTTGAGTAATTTAACGTTAAAAATTACAACTGTCTAATTTAATATAAATGATATGCTTTTCACAATAAACTTTTAATTTAACTTAATTTAATGTAACTTTTAATTGAATTAGTTTTTTTGTGCATATAACTTTAAACATAACTAAATTAATTTTATAAGCCATTAACTTAATTTTCCTCAAAATTATGATGTGATTGGCCGTCTTTGGCCGTCGGATTTGTTTTTAGCAATCAAAAATTCATCGGAAAAAGCTTTATTACATTTCAAAAAAATGTTAAACTATGTTTTAAAAGAGAAGAAAATTTTAATATAAGTTAATAAAAAATGTATTGTATTATTATGTACATATTTACTTTATTTAACTTTATAATAGGAAAAAGTATACAAAGAGTTGTTGGAAATTTATGGTACACAAACTCCAAAGGCAGCACCGGTTAAATATGAGGATCTACAACATATGAACTATTTGGAACGTGTTATTAAGGAAACTTTGAGAATTTTTCCTACTGTTCCTATTATCGCACGACAAGTGACGGAAGACTTCAAAATAGGTTTACTAATTTTTATAAATGAGCATATATTAATTGTTAATTTTTCTTGAAATTTATTAATTTGTCATAATAAAACATGAACAAATTAAGATTCAAAAATCCTAATTTGTTCATATTTTATTACGACAAAAATTTCAAAAAAGGTTAACAATAAATACATATTTTCATAGAAATTTATTTATTTTAATTAATATACTGGTATTGATTCTATTATTCTAATAATATGACTATCAGAATATTAATTTTTATTTTATCTTAATTTTATTTTAATAAGAAGATTGCTACGTTTCTATCATACTTTTCTTTGCAAAGTTTATATCTGGATATTATTTTTAAAAATGTTTTAGGAGATATTGTTTTACCAAAACATACTGATATTCTCATCCCATTTATTCAAATGCATCGAAATAAAAAGTATTGGCCGAATCCATTGGTGTTCGATCCGGATAGATTTCTTCCGGAAAATATAAAAAATTATCATTTGTTTTATTTTACTCCTTTTAGCGACGGGCCAAGAAATTGCATAGGTAAACATAAATAAATTATTATGTATTATAATAAAATTGATTTACATATAATTGAAAAACTTGCAGGTATGAGATATGGAATGATGTCTATGAAAGCTATTCTAGCGACGTTGATACGAAGTTTCATATTTAAAGTAAATGAAACCATTGAAATAGATAAAATAAAATTAAATATGGACATCGTGTTATCGACTTTAGAACCTGTAAAAATTAAATTAAAAAAACGAAATCCCTAATAATGTAACATGTCTAATGTATGTATATATCGATGATAGTATCGTGCAACAGTTTTTTTTTTTTTAATTATTAAAACTGCATATGCATGTCAAAGAATATACGGAAATGAAAGTAGATGAAAAAAAAATAAATACACATTTTCCTCTTTAAAATTGTTCTTGGCTCTGTTCTCCTCCACGATCTTCGAATTTGCATAGGAGCTTTGGGAAGCGCAGCGAGATCTCTTGCGATAATTGTATCGTAACGATCACGAGTTTATCTTAATTCCTAGAATATTTAATAATATGGGAGATTGTGTATTCTATTCAATTGAGTATTCTAAATTATTAATGCCAATTTCATGCAAGAAAATCTGCCTGCCTGCAGAATCTTGAAAAACTTGAACAGCATGAGGAAGTTTCCAGTAAACACATTATCTTTCAGACCTAGTCTTAAAGGCTATACGGTCCACTTGACGCTACAATGCTTCGTAACACTTTTTGATCGGTTAATTTGTAAAATTCTTTGTTCCGATTGTTTCGATAAAATCAAACGGTTTATCGAAGCACTTGTAGCGTCAATTGGACCGCAGCCAAGACATCTTCTTAAAGACTTCTGTTGAACTTTGTTTTAAAAACAACTTTTTAAAAACGACTTTTAAATGTCTTTTTTATGACGTTTTTGAGACATTGTCTGAAAGATGATGTCTACTCCTACAGAGAGGAATCCGAGAGCAGCCAGGTCGGCTTTTTTTTGCGTAACGCTCGAAACTCCAATTTCCCAGGCGAAAATGGATGAGGTTTACTGCGCGAGCAGTTTCAATACGGTAAAAAGGTTTTCATACAAATTATATATTAAATATGTTTATATATATTAAAATATATGTAATAATTGAGGAATTTCAAAGAAGACACTCTTCTTTAATCAATTTGAATGTATTTCGATATTTCATGATTACAGGATTTCGAAGATTCTTCTAACGCTCACTCGTCGTCACATTTGTTCGCGGATATTCTCTTATTTTATTTTAATTTAACACTCGCTCGATCGACTGTCTTGTTCGATGCTTGATTAACGATTGTCTCGTCCTTCGCATTTGCTGTTATGATCGCACCTTACGTACATACCTACGTTCGAACCCGTAACAAAAATGGGTCTATCTACCCGAATTAGAATAAATATAATTATATTCCTTTCTAAATTCTACATAATATATAACGTCATGACATTGTACGATTATTCGTATAATATCATATGATGAGATGTGCTGTTAATAATGTGATAACCTTTGAAAACTAAAAACGGTATTTACGTCGTGCGGTGATCTATGCCGCAGAAATCAGAAAAAATAAAAGTAAAAGCAATTTGCTCTCAACCATTCTGTTATGTGCTTTTATGTTACATATACGATCGCGTTACTTATTATACATGGAGAAATCGATTTAGCTCACGATATTTTTGTTAATATTAACAATAAAAACATCATTGAAATCACAATATAATACTAATATAGCATAGAAGCAAATAACAGGGCAATTAAGAACAACTTTACTTCTATTTTTTCTGATTTTTGCGACATAAAACAGTCACCGTGCGACGTAAATACCGAATTTAGTTTTGAAAGGTTACAACAAAGTTAATTATACATTGATCAACTGCATGGTTGTCGAGTGAGAGAAAGAAAGAAGGTCTCTCCAGTCTCGTCATTTCTTCGTGTACATACATACACTGCTTCGCGGAGGAATTACAAGAAAATAGAGAATAACAGCATCTATTATACGCAACATATTTCGCAACACATACGCAAAGAACTGAGAATCGTATAAGAACGTACGTTTCCAAGGTGTATTGAATGTTTCGTCTAACAACCTAAGGTGAGCGTCATTCTCTGCACATGTGGCTATTTGAGTCTCTTTTGCAAAAATTAAAACTGCGCAAACTCTCTCGTGGGAGGTTCCGTCATCGACTCTTCTTGATCGCTTTGATCGTTCTGCATCAATAGTTGCATCAGTTTGCCAGTCAGCGCGGAATTCATCTGCGTCATCCGGAGTAGCGCGAGAGCAAAACAATTTATATCCTATTATTTCGCGGGTGTAAACAATCAATTTGACTATGGCAATAATATAATATAACAGATGTTTATTTTTATATAAAGCAATACTTCGGGAAGGAACTTAATGGACTGCGCAACAGCAAGAGTAGACGTAACGTTTAACGTTCAATATTATAGGTTTTAACGTTCTCCAGTCTGGTGCGTGTTGTCTTAATAAGTAATTAAGAAGAATAGAGTCAAGAATAATTTTAAAAAGAAAACAATACGCCACATTATACCAGCAAGTTTCTGTTTACTAAAAAAAAAACTTAAATTTAACGCACTAAGGCTCGACTGTTTATAATACGTAGTTTATTTCGCTTGAATAATGTACAGTACACTTAATTGGTATGCCCGAATAAAATGTCCGCGTATGATGATATAATAATCGTGCTTTCGACGGCGTTCGTGCGCGTCTTGGGCGACTAATAATAAGACTTGACACGCTTAGGGGTAGCTGTTCAAGAATCTGGGAACAACTACCCTCAGTCTCGACTCTTGTTCGATCCTTGACGAAAGAACAATTTGAACGTTTCGGGTACTACTGGCGCGACTTGTGCTTTCTCTAAGTTCAGAATTTGCGATCCGTATAGACTTGGGTTCTTGGACAGAGAAAAGTTTGCTCGGGATTTTGTCCACTCTATATATATATAATATATCTCGAGAACCTCGCGGGTTTGTCCCGATTTGCAGAACCAACTCTTATCTTGATTGACAAGTTCGGAACCTTAATTAGTTCGCGATCGCGATAAATACATGTTAAAGCGGCTAAAGTAAACGGTGGCCATAAGTCCAGGACCATAGGCACCGCTATCGCCTCATTCATCGCCGCTTCCGGCTTAAAATTTTGCGATTTCGAATTTGCGACCAGCAGAATAATATATGTCGTCTGCTAAAGAAGCGCGATGAAGCTATGCGCTTTCGAAGCCGCAATGCCGCTTCGAAAGTGCATAGCCTCATCGCGCTTCTTCAGACGACATATGTGGCACATGTGGCCGCAATTAAAGGAACCGGGTGTCTCTTTGAAATCGACGACTTTTAAGTTTAAAACCTTTGTAATTACACGTGAGTGTGTGAATGTGCCTGTATGTATATGTCGTGCACGACGGTATGTAATTGTGACAATATGTATATTACACAACAGTTTCCCATAAACACCTGTTGTTTTACCGGAAGTTTTTTAGCAGGAAGGAAATTGTTGTCATTAATCGTCAGAGAAGCAATCATTATAATCTTAACTATAGAATAGTTCCTTAATACAGGAAAAACATGACCGAGTTACCATCTTGCAGCTGTGGTGACGGCAGGATGCAAACCATATTATCTTTTACTGCTTACTTACCATCCCGAAAGCCGGCAAATTCGAGAAGTTTATTAAAGACAATTTTCCCCTATCGGAAATTAATATCTTTCTCATGCTCAAGCATCGTACTAGTAGTATTTGTCACCTCATTTTTGCTTATTTAAAGTCATATAATCTCCTCATTTAAACCCTCCCGTCTCTCGTGCTCGCTCGCAAGTTTGAGTCCTGTATATACATAGGAGAAGGTCGGGTAGTAGATATCGAACACCTAAGCTTTTTCACAAATATTTCTTTTTTAAATAGCTAAATTTGAACATACTCTATATTATACAAAACTTTATTCTTATACCAAAACACCTCTTGAAAACCATTTTCCTAAAATAAAAATATCAATCGTTTTTTTATACTTTTTATAGACATTGCATTTTTATCATGCTTGTTTGTAGAGGGTTGTATCGAACATGATACAGTGAGAAAAGAGTCATTTTTGGTGTAACAAACAACTTATTATTATAATTATATCATTATTATATATTATATGTTATATATGTATGTTATTATTATTATTATTTTATATTATTATTGTATATACACAGTAAAAACTAAAATTTTCCAGAAAATCCACTTCAAATTTTTTTGTTAAAATAACTCAAAAGTTAAATTAAAACTTAAAATAAGAGTTATTTTCAAAAGTTAAGTTAAAATAACTTAAAATAAAAATTATTTTAACTTAACTTTTGAGTTATTTTAACATAAAATTTAGAGTGGACTTTCTGGTACATTTTATTTTTTATTGTGTAAGTAACATAAGTCAATAAATGAAAATAAATTTTTTTTAACGTAACAAGTCAATAAAATAAACAGTCTTTAAAAATTCAATATTTTAATACTTTTAACATTTTTTTTTTCTAATAGTCATTTTTTTAATTTTAATTTTTTCTATGGCTTGAAACAATTTTTGTCCGATATTACCCGCTGTCCGGTACTACCCGACTTTCCCCTACTTGATTCAAGGGGAGGGTGCTCAGTTCCGGTTGCTCCGGTTACGATGCACAAAACTCGGATACTCCGTTGGAGCACGAAGCACGTTTCTTTGTAATACTTTACTCAGTATCACTTACTACTAGGTGGAAGAATAGTAAATAAATTGGTTATTATGGTCAAATCGTACTCGCCACACTATACCACTGGGGATGGACACCATTAAAAGTGAAAAAGAAGAAGAAGACCATACCGGCTTTTCTCCGTCACTCAAAACTCGGCGCATTTATTTTCGTTCGAAATTTGAATTACAAGTCACCTTCATTTTACGACTGTGCGGTTAAAATCGTGTCTCCTGGGTGGATGTGATTTGTGGCTGTGCTAAAATCACATAATGATGGGGGGAGGGGGGACAGACTTATCCCATGGTGGAAACAGAAAAGTGTCTTTTTAATTTATATCACAAATAGAACACACATTATTCATGTCACAAACAAAACAGTTGTTTTATTTTTTATAAAAAAATATTTATTAATATATATTGTGCAGTTAGGTAATGTGATGTTATATCTAATTCATGTTGTGCTTCGTACGTTTGTAAGATACACTAGATGTTTCAGAGAAATGGTGTGTGTGTGTGTGTGTGTGTGTGTGTGAGTGTGAGTGTGAGTATGTGTGTGTGTGTGTGTGTGTGTGTGTGTGTGTGTGTGTGTGTGTGTGTGTGGGTGTGTGTGTGTGTGTGTGTAGTAGGGTGGAGGAATAGTACTGGAACAGCAAAATATCTTGAAAACTAAGCATTTTAGAAAAAAGTGTTTCAGATAAAAGTTGTAGAGTTTTAAAAAATCTATTTATTAATATTATCAGTTTGACCTTGGATGGCGTCGCCAAGGTCAGATTAAAATCATATTAACTTTTTCAAATAGAACACTCTATTTTTGATTTCAGAATCTAATAGCTGTTGTCATCATTTTTTTTAAAAACCCTACAAGAAAGTTTATTTTTGTTGAGTACTTTCCGAAATGTCCCATACAGCACAGAAAATTGCAGCAACATTGCAGCAATGTTGCAATGTTGCAGATTGCAATGTAATATTACGGAAACATCGCAGAAACATAAATTAACAATATGCCTGCAACGTTTCATGGCATATGCCAGTAATATTCTGAAAACATTGCAATATCATAATTTTTTAATTTTTATATCAATAGACGAAATAGGTCCATATATGAAGAAACCTCGATCTACAGCCCAATGAACAAACAATATTTTTTAATTGTGTTTTTAATAAAAATTTTTTTATATTTAATTTAATTATTGTATTATATTGATATATATTTTCTAATTACATTCTTATTTAAACAAATAACAGATAAGTTATTCCAAATGCTATTCTGTATTTGCAAAATTAGTAAAAAAAAACTATAATTTTATATTTGTTTATATAAATACTGAGCTTTAATTATACATCTTTCATTTTTTCGATAACGTATATTAACCTGATCTATCAGTTATATGCACATATCAGCATAAAGTGTTTACAGGTCATCATGAGGGATCAATTCGCAGCGATCACGGAAGTCACCAGAGTCGCGACTTGGATGAGTGACCGCTTGGAAATTTCCAAAAAAAATTTGCGAAATTTTTTTTTTGCAAAAAATGTTTTTTTTAAATGTTACACAAATATTGTTTTGTTCATTGAAATCATGTGGTGTAATAATATTTATGTGAATATTTTGGCAAAATGGGATGTTTTAATGCAATATTTCAAAAAGCGGACATCTTAATGTTACTGTAATCTTCCAACAATGTTGTAGCAATGTTTCGCAATCAAAATGTAATATTACAATGTTTCAATGAAATCATTCTGCAATGTTCCTGGAATCTCTTTGTGCTGTATGGGCTTTAACAGCACAACCGTCCGTATGTCGACTGTAAGAGTCAATTCATCCAAGTCAGGCTTTCAGAGTTGACTGTAAATCGACTTTGCATAGACGTCTGCAGACATCCTTCAAATGTTGACTCTAAGACGTCTAGAAAAAGGCATGCAATCCCGTGGTGCTGTGGGCATCACAGTATTGTTGAGAAATATAAATATTCATATCAATAGACGAAATAGGTTCATATATGAAGAAACCTCAATCTACATCCCAGTGAGGCTTGAAAGTTACAGTGTAACTTTCAAGCGTCATAACTCGGAAAGTACTTAATAAAAATAATTTTTGATTGAAATTTATAGGGTTACAATGGTATCACACAATCTATAAATTTCAATCAGAAGTTATTTTTTATTAAGTACTTTTTGAGTTATGACGCTTATCAAGTTACAGTACACAGCTACAGTAGCTTTCAAGACTCACAATTCAAAAAGTACTCAACAATAATAAACTTTCTTGTAAGGTTTTGGAAAAATCTTGACATCAGCTACTAGATTCTGGAATCAAAAATAGGGTGTTCTATTTGAAACAATTAATATGAATTTGATCTGACCTTGGCAACGCCATCCAAGGTCAAACTGATAATATTAATAAATAGATCTTTTAAAACCCTACAACTTTTATCTGAAACATTTTTTTCTAAAATGCTTAGTTTTTGAGATATTTTGCTGTTCCGGTACTTTTCTCCCACCCTGTACACACACATACACACAAGAGCGCGCGCGCACGCACGCACGCGCGCACACACACACACACACACACACTCGCCCTCAGATTAGAAATACTGTATATTTTCTTAGAATTAATATTTCTTTTATCAAAATTATCGATCAATTCAATGTCTCTTTGAATTATGGCTTATAAGTTGTCTAATTTCTTCATTATTCTATTATACTATTTCTCGGTTATTCTACTATTAATCAACTATTTTTTTTTTTTTTTTTGTTAATTTTGTACAGAATAAAGAACCGTGAAGTACGACAATGCCGTATTTATCAACTGTAATAAAACACGTTTTTTATTGAAAAAATTCAATATGTTATGTTTTAACGTATGTGCTACGTTTAACACATTGAAAAATATGTCTCTCACCGAAGCTACACCTTGTAATGAGGCCACATATAATCCAGCAATATTTATAGCGTATTCCTTGCTTCCCCTTTGCAAAAAGAAGAGTATTATTTTTTGTATTTGCATTGGAGCTATGTACCAGTGAATGTTGTATCTACATCATAATAAATTAATAGTTGAGAAAAGAAAATCTGTGAATAACTTTACCACAGTACATTAAGCGTATTGCTTATTACATTCAGAAAAAAAGATCTAACAAATATATATGTGCATATAATTATTAACATAAATATTTTCCTTACACAGAAACAAATACATTATTATTTTGATCTATAATTCCTTGCGATAAATAGTTGCTTATAAGCCCATAAAATAAGAGAGAGTTCATAAACATTAATCGTAGCGAAAATTCTCCAATATCAAATTCAAAGAATGTCAAGTGAAAAGCCTAAAGTTCAAGAGTATTTTAATGATTGTCGTTAAAATTAAGTCAATAATGTGAAACAAAATAATTACTAATTAGAGTTGCAAATGAAAATTTGGTAGTATTTAATTTTGTTATTATTGTTCATGAGTATATTATAACAAAAATAAAGTAATTACCCGAAAAGCATTTAAAGCCAAGCAGATCACACCAATTATCATCATAAGAGAAAACATCAATTTAAATTTAGATATTATCAAGTCGGAAAATCTTCAAAAAAGATTAATATTACTATAACATTATTATAATACAGTATAACATTACTGTATATGTTATTGCAATTATAAATTAAATATAATTATATTAAATATACAATTATAATACTATTGTATAAATACCTCAGAGCTCTGCGATGCATATCCACAGCACAAATTAATTTCTCGTAAATCAAATTCTTATTTTGTAAAGTGTTTTGTGTAATTGCTTCTGCGATACGATAACTGCAAAAGATTTTTCTGACAATATTAAATGGTCTCGTTAATTTTTCAATTTAAACATTTTTTACATGTGTTTTTATATTTATTTCTTTACCTGGTAATTTGAAACATTCCGCGCGCATAGTGCAAGTAAACTAGGAACATTGATCCTGTTGCTAGCATTGTGACTAATCCAATAAAAAAGGCTGCATTTGTATGAAAAAGTATCAAGTAAAAGTATTTTTCATGATCGACAAAGTATTCTGTCACAAGTAGCGACGAAAAATGTGATCGAGTTTTATTTATAGAAAATAATATGTAAAAAATGTGCAACCAAGTTGAGTTTAAAATAAAAATCAATATCATCAATATAAGAAGCACTGAAAAATGTTTAAAGAGAGTCAATCTTCGATAAAAAGATTCATTATAAAGGACCCCGCATATTTCTTATGGATTTTGGTTTTTGGTCAAATCTCCTCATTTGGGAAATTGTAGTTCAAGGTGTCCTGATTAAAAGTGTCAATAGGTGCGACCTCCTAAAATTAACAGTTTTTGAGATATAACTGCCCAGACATCAAGTTTCCCGCATGTTTTTTTTTTTTTTTTTTTTAGAAAACGGCTTTTGTTTTTTGCGTAAGATATTGCCAGCAACGCATGGCACATATGCGACTTTATAAGGAGTTACTGAAAATTTTATGTTAATAAGTTCTGTACGCTATTGCTCTTCAGCTGTCTGGGAAACAGTTTCATTTCTGTTGCTTTTAGATTGCCATGTACAAAGGGATTAGCATCTTCATTATAGCAACGTAATTGCAACCAAAGGAAAATTTGTAGTAGTAAATATTTCTCTTTATGTGCCAGGAATGCATTGCTATCTGGGTGGTCAAACTTGGCTAATTTCCATTATTACATTAGACGATATAAATAATCTTTGTTTCTCAACTCCACATGATTCTAGAGACTTGAAAAAAAATACGTAGATAAACCTTATAACGTGCAAAACAGAACTGCCATAGTGGCGTCAAAATCCTACAGAATTTTTCCATTCTTAATTCTCAGCGTACACACTATATTGGATTCGATATTTTGCCACACATAGGTGTACCGGACCATTTTCAATTGCGTATATCTTGGTATCTAATGCATAAAATTTGAACAATTTTTTTTAATTGATACGTCAGAAGTCAGAAGATCAAGAAGAAGGCTAAATAGTTGGGAGGAGAATCGAGAAATTGAATATATTTGAAATATTCAAGAGAGATGGAAACTTGCGAAGAAAAACGTAGTCCTTTTATAAATGGTCCTTGGTTTTTTTATATAATTTTCTTATAATTCGGAATGTCTCTGCATAATTTCGCTTTCTAGATCCGTATAAAGCTTCTGTATAGTTTTAACGTGTTTCTTTATGTATTGTTCAGCAGTTGAATTTTCTAAAGCTGCCCTTTTTCTGCTGCGTTTAGGGCACCTTCTGCATGATTGTGATTATAAGCTGCTAAATAATAGTATATAAAACATGTACTTATAATTTTGTATGAACAGAATAAAGAAAATAAAGTTCAATGAGTTTGTAGTTTATTTTTTTTATTTCTTAAATCTTGCAACAATATATCATCATCCGAACTATCACTTGGATTATTTTTAATCATAACTTTTATACAATTTAATAATAAAAATCGTCAATCCATTTTAGTTTATGTAAGTCAAAATCAGTTAAATATTGAGGATGATACAAGCTACAAATAGTTTTCTTACTGCTTACACTACTTTCCGTTTCGAAATTCAGTACTAGATAGTAAAAACGTGAATTTTAGAACACTAAAAATCAGTCAATTCAGTAACAGCAGTGACAGTACTTCCTAATTTCGGAACGTTTCCTTAATAGAAATAGCAGAAACACAATTTTTTTTTAAGTATAACTCTTAGCTTTATAACGCCGCGCCGTATTGTAAAGTTCTTAAACGTTTTTCGTTGCAAAAATATGATTATTTTAAAAAAGTGGATTTTTAGACACCCAAAAATACCTCATATTTTCCTTGTTGTATAATTATACTTTTTAAAAGAAATGACAATACCATAATTTTTTTTTGAAAATATGACTTTTTAGCTTTAAAACGCCGTATTTGAAAGTCCTTAAAAGTTTTTTGTTGTGGAGATATAATTTTTTAAATAAAAAGTGGATTTTTGAACAATTTTTTATTTTTGTTTAATGACTTTTTATAACTTTACAATAAATAATTTTTCGACAATGCCGATTATACAATCACATTTCTGAGATTCTGGACTTTTATGTGAAAAAAAAAGATTGTTGGAAAATGTTGATTGAAATCAAAGTTATAGCTTCTCAAAGTTAAAGTTCCCAGACTTGAAAATGTGTTAACGTATTTTACGGATTGGTGTGTTTAAGAGTTAACATTAGCCAAGTTTGACCAGTTATATCTCAAAAACTGTTAATTTTAGGAGCCCGCGCTTATTCACACTTTTAATGAGGACACCTACATTTTCCCAAAATATGAGAAGATTTGACCAAGAACTAGAAGCCATAAAAAATGTGCGAGGTCCTTTATCGACCAATTTTCAAAATATAATATATAATTTGTGTTTTATAAAAATAAAAAACAATTGTCTTACATGTTAATCCAATAGTGTAACGTTTTGCATAGATCGCATATTGCTTTATAATATTGATTTCATTTTCGTCAGTTAGTTCATTATACAAATGTTGCAGTTGTTCCAACATATACTTTACCTGTCATTTTAACAATATTGCAAACTATTTTTCTCATATTTAAAAGAAACTGTGTTTGTTTACATTATATTTTAGAAATATTTATTTCCAAAAATAAAACACATACTGTACACATACATAAATATTGTATATAAACACATACGTAAATACTGTATATAATGAATCACATAAAATTTATGAAATTGTTGAAGCTGAATAATTATTATTTGTGTAATTAAAATTATTCAAGAGAAAGAATAAAAGAAATTAAACATTACTCTGCAGAAAAATTTCGTTATTATTGTCTACATATAGTATGAAAAAAGTGTATATCTATAAATATAAAAAATAAATTTTATAGAATAAATAAAATTTTGCTGATTGCATGATTTAATGATTATATGTTTAGAAAGTTTCAACATAAATAACCATTTAAAAAAATTTTTCAGAAATTCTTTAAAAACATAGTTTTACTTACTAAGTTAGACAGCATACGTAACTTTTAGCCAGTAATGGTCACACGGGGTCCAAAAAACCCCACGCGTCCTTTTAACTTAAATTTATGGCTAGACAAAAAATTTTATGAATATTTTTGTAAAAAAAATCAAATTTTGCAATTTTTTTTATTTGAATTTGTTTATTATGTTAAATTTATCTGAAAGTATACTATCTTGAGAATACACCCTTAAATTTTTGTTGAATTATCTCAAAAGTTAAAAATTTTATGAATATTTTTGTAAAAAAGTCAAATTTTGCAGTTTTTCTATTTGATTTTTTTTAATATGTCAAATTCTAATTAAAAAAAATTTATTAGATGATAAAGAATAGACCTCAAGGTATGTCAGGTAAAATTTTTGCGACGAAATATCAAAAAGCTGGCAAATGGCGATTGATTTTGTGCAGGGGGATTCAGTGGACCCCATGTGACCATTATGTTATTATTTGGAAGTGTGACCATTACGGGTTAAATAAAGCTTCGAAAAACACCTTAATTACTATGCAAGTTCAAATTCTATAAATTATCTTAAATTGTTGAGTTACGCAATAAATTGTTAGCGGTGAATTTATTATTGTTGTATATTTTGTAATATTTATATTTATAAGATTATATGACTTTTTTTTACAACGCGCTAACAAAAATAACATTTTTTTCTAGGTAGAGTTTAATTTATTCTATTCTATCCGCTTATTATTAATTAACAACGATTTAATTTACCATAACAATTTTCCTGATTGTTATCTGGTATGTTTTACTTACGGCTTCAAGGTTAACACTAAATGAACTATATTTAATTGCAAAGAAAATATAAAATAATGCAGACGCAAGAATATTGACGATTAATTCTGATGTACATCGTAAAGTAAAAAATGCCGTAAACTAAAAAAAAAATTTTATAGAATTAAATTGGCATTGAAATTATTTTCTTATTCAATCTAAAAGTAATCCTAATTTAATTGCCAAACATATTAAGCGATATTAGAATACTTTTTACATGTTATAACACAAGCATATAAAATTAATATTGATATAATATATATAACATTTTCCTAGTTTTAGAACAGTTTTAATATATTAAAATTATTATAAAACAAAGTAAAAGATTCCTAGAAATGCCATATTTTTTATTTTGTAATTATAAAACTAAAATTATATTAACGTACCTGAACTAAGATAAATGTCATCAAAACGCTAATAAACAACGTTAATTGGAGTTGAATAAGTTTAGATTGCTGATAAGGCCATAGACCAACTATGAGTAACAAACTTTTATTGAGACCAATGTGTAAAGAATTGGTACAGATCATTTCTTCACGATCATGTATATGCGAATGACAACAGAAAGACTAGAGTTCACTTGTTTTTTTTCTTTCATTTCATTATTTGCATATTTTATAACTCCATTTTCTTTCATCTTCTAGCTCAAATTTTCTTGTAAATTGTTTAAATTATCGTAATGTAAAATGCGAAGTAAAATTTAACGAAATATTACACTGTGAGATCGAAACGCGAGAAATTCAACAATTTCACCTGTATTAGTTCAATTGAATGACATAAGATAATTGAATGGATACTTATCTCTCATATAAGAAAAAGCCTTATAAATTGTTTGTCGAAGATCGCGCAGGCAAATTTGAAAATTTCTAGTAGCGCATTTATTCATTCGTTTCGTATTGTGTGAATTCGCATGTTTTATTTCTTTTACAGATAAAGTGGAAGACGGTCGGTTTTTTACATTTCTATATATCGACTATAATTGACTCATTTATACGAGGGGCGATCCAAAAGTAAAGTTACAAAGCCTGCAGTGAAGAGAGAATGTTTTATTCAGGAAAATCAATATAGTCACTTTGAAATATTACTCCTAGGATTATTTTTCGACATAGTCTCCATAGCGATTTAGGCAATTGTCGTTTCGTAAGATAAAATTGAAAATTCCCTTTTCGTAAAATTTCTGTCCTGGCGCGTTTAGTTGTCGCGAAGTCTTTCACCTCTTTGTCCAAAGCGAATCGTCAGCTTACTTGCTCCTTGAAGTGAGGAAACAGGTGAAAGTCACTTGGATCGAAGCACGGGCTGTAGAGAAGGTGATCGATAACGTCCAGGCGGAACTGCTCCAACAGCGTCGTGGTCTTCTGTGACGTATGGGGCCGCGCATTGTGAAGGAGAATGACACCCTCGGTGAAGAGTACTAGTCGTTTCTTCCTGATTGCTTCGCGCAATCGTTTCAAGGTCTCGCAATATCGGTCAGTAGATATCGTGCACATGTGTCGAACGCGCAAAGACAGGAATTTTACGAGAAGGGAATTTTCAATCTCATCCGACGAAGTGACAAGTGCTTAAACCGCCATGGAGACAATGTCGAAAAATAATCCTAGGGTTGATACTTCAAAATGATTATATTGGTTTTTCTAAATAAAATATTCCCTTTTCGCAGTAGGCTTTGTAACCTTACTTTTGGATCGCCCCTCGTAATATTAAATAGTCCACTGTTATACTGGTAAAATATATTTTTTCATATATTATTATAAACCACAGCTTTACATGTTGTATTACTTCAGCTTCTACAATCTCTACAATGCCATCTAAGCTATCAAACTCTACTTTTTTCAAGATAATAGACAAAACTATCTTAATAATTAATATTAATATTCTTATATATTATTTGGCTCCATTTTCAATTAATATATTTTGCATCACTGCCTCATAGAGTAAGGAGCAGTGAAATATGGCATTGCGGTACTCAACAATTGCAATAATATAAGCTTTTTTTGTTCAAAACCTATCATATTAACATAAATTAACGTAAAAGTTAGTACATACACTTTTTTATTGTAGCCTCCTAACAACGCTACAAATATTCCATCAATTTGTATATGGAATGTTTTAGTATTTCTTTGCAATAAAAATAGTATCATTTTCTGTATTTGTGTCGGAGCCACGTACCATTGAATGCAGTACTTGCGCTATAATGCAAATTAATAATTAAAGGAAGACGAAACATGGAGAATTATTTTTAACGCATTCATATTCTTTTTTTTAATTAAATAACAGTGTTTATTATTGCAATATTCTATAGAACAAATATGCACGATATTATCGTATGAATATTTTCCATGCACGGCAACGTAGACATCAGTATTACAATCTAAAATTTTTTGCGCAAGATATAGTTGCACATAATCAAGTATACAAATTGGACGAGAATAAATATTAGGTGTAACAACAGTTTTTATAATGTCATGTTCAACCGATTTTATTTGACAAATTTAAAGTACAAAAGGCATTCTCCGTAAAAAAGAAATCAATAGTATAAAACAAATTAATAATAATTAATTAGAATTGTCTATAAAAGTCTGTGTATTGGGCTACTATTATTATATATTATTATACGTAAATATTTAAAAACGCAAGATAGTACTTATCTGAAATAAAGTAAGACTTGCGCAAATTGCTTCAAATGCTTTCAAAAAGAAAAACGTTACATGAAATTTAGATATTAACGTGTTGCAAAATCTTTAATAGAAAAAGAGCATTATATGTGCATACATTTATGTGCGTTATAACAATTATTAGAGATATATATATATATATATATATATATATATATATATATATATATATATATATATATAATTTAATTACTATTGCATTAATACCAATTTTATAGCTTTGCTAATGCATATCCACGGCACAAATTATTCCCTTATAAATTCTTATCAAATTCTTATTTTGCAAATTTTTGTTTGTTGATTTGTTTGTTCGGGTGTAATTGCTTGTGTTATTCGATAACTATACAAGCAATTGTTTCCTCTTTATTCTAATTAAAGCTGCGTTTCAAAATTCACTGTAAATACTGAAATCCGCATATAGTTTACGTTGCATGTTTTATAACAATTGTTGCAAAAAGCTTTCAGAAACACTTCAATCTTTTACATTTTACATGCAGCACTTTTTAAAAAATTCGGCAATATGTCTTATAAAATTTAATAAAATTGTTTTAAAAATCTACCACATATACATTTTTGAATTAAGCTTTTTACAATTAGGCTTTCTGCTTAGATAATATATTCAAGCAGAAAATTTGCTTTGTTGCTCTCGCCGTTTAAATAAGCAAAAATTTTTTTTAATCTGCCTCATGTGTGAAATTTATGTTGTACGAGTGCAGGAATGTGACATAAATAAAATATAAATACATATTCATATGTATGTATATATATTGTATATATATATATATTGTGTGTGTGTGTGTGTGTGTGTGTGTGTGTGTGTGTGTGTACACATATATTCTTATTTATATGCATTCTTTTTATTAAATATTTTAGAAATCATATTTACATTTCTTATATTTATTGATTTTAAATAATAAATTAAAGCACAGAATAAAATTAATTGTATTTTATATATAATTTTTATTGTAATTTTTTAATACTTATAATCTTTGAATATATAATACTTAGAATCTTTAAATATATAATAATACATTAAAATATCATTTTGGAAGTATTTTAGATTTTAAGTACTTTAGAAATAATATTTAAATTTGTTCTATTCAAAAGATTATAAGTATTAAAAGTTATAATCAGCAGCACTTTTGCAAAGTTTTAAATGCAAGAATTGCTGACATATTGCTACCTCAAAGACATCTCTCAAACATTGCAGAGATATTTCGAAACCTTTCCAAAATGTCTCATTATTTCCGGGACTCTGAAAAATTTTAGATAGATTTCAATACTTTAAGCGAATAATGAAACACATCATATATAGCCTCCTTAATTTTTCTATCTCTCAGATTTTCTTTATTTGGTTTTGTATGCATTCTCTTTCGTGGATATTTAAAACATTCTGCACATACATATATTTTTAATAAACTATATTGCATTGTTTCTGTCGCTAATAATGTAATCACTCCTATGGCAAAGGCCACAATCGCGTGGAACAATATCAAATAGAAGTATTTTTCTTGATGTATAAAATATTCAATCATAAACGACATTGAAGAATGTAAAATTGAGTCACATTTGAGGAGAATAATATTGAAAATATACAGTAAAAATAAGTATAAAATTAAAACAAATGCACCAAATATGCTTGTCATTGAATGTTTAAAAATAATATTACTTGAAAAGTGAATAATGTTACAAACATAATTAGTATAGAAATACGAGATATATATATGTTAAAACTAAAGGTTTATTGGACATAAAAAAAATAATAAACTAAAAAAAACTAATAAAAAAGAAAACTTTTACTACTGATAAAATATTTAATTTTTTTTACTATTATGTATCTACTTTTTCTACGTAAGCGTTAATATTTTTCTACGCATTTTTTATATCAGAACGCAAGCTCTTTTATGCTTTCTGCATAAAAATCTGCTACCACAAAGTTGAGCCAATTCAATATTTTACTTACTATTTTATTTTCTTTATTTTCCTTAAATTATTAAAAGTCACGTTTTAAAAATCACTTTGTGCTATAAGGAGATTGCTTAAGAAATCGAAACTTCTAAATGTTCATTAATTCGCGCATGGCATGCAGATTAAACAATCCCATTCGACAAAAAAACATTGTTTAAAGAATCGATCCATCAAAGATCGACCTTTTATTTCATTTGATAAAATTTTTAATATTCCTTAAAATAATTACTTAAATAATAATTTCTTAAAAAATTCTTTATAATAATAGCATATTTTTGAGTAAATATAAAACATCATAATTATATATATAATATATTCATCTTTTATGTTTATATATATATATATATATATATATATATATATACACATATATATTGCATTTTGTACATCACATTATATTGCTTATATTAATTTATTCACATTATACATTATCTTTAGGAACTTATGTGAACTTAAGCAATATTGTTTATGCTAATTTATTCTAAAAGGTGCCTATCTATCATGTTTAGAGAATTTAAAAATAATAATCTAGAAAACCTAGGCGGTTATGAGGCCTAGGTCTTCTCTGTTGCACAAATTTTATATTTTTATAGATTCGATTTTCGGCCTCAAGAATCATCTGATTAACCAAAGTTGTAGGATTGATTTAAAAAAAAAAAAAAAAAAAAAAAAAACCAGAAATCGGATACAAAAGAATCGATTCTTCAAAAGCTCGATTTGAAATTGCCCATTCTTAATGAGCAGACAATATTTTTTAAAAGTCTTTTAACTATTTTTTTAATAAAAATTTTGTTATATTTAATTTAATTATTGTATTATATTGACATATATTCATGGTTCATCTTTTCGATAATATATATTCACTTAATCTATCAGTTACATACACATATTAACATAAAGTGTTCATAGGTCATCACAACAGATCCAGTTTGTAGGAATCTTGAAAGTCAAACATCGTCCACCACAGTCAAAACTTGGATAAGTAGTGGCTGCTCAGAAATTGCCAAGAGAAAATTTCCGGTTTTTTTTTTGTGAAAAATACTTTTTAAAATAATACAAAAATATTGTTTTGTTCATTGGAATTATATGGTGTAATAATATTTATACGGATATTTCGAAGAAATTCATAGAAGAATTCGAAACATCGATTAGATTTCGTCGTGGTTTCTAATACCGTTTTTGAATGAACTATCCACTCGATTGGTTACGATTGGTAGATTTCACTTGGATGATCCATGTGAAAAGATCGTGGATTCCACGTACCTGTTCTCCTCAGGATTATTCGTTTAAATAAAAATACAAACAGGAAAATTCAATATGATACAATAATTAAAGTAAATATACAACAATTCTTATTAAAAAGTCTAGTATAAGTAGCGAAGTGTATTTATAATATTTTGAGCACATCCTGACAACATACTAGAAAAATAATATTCTATATATAAAGTTATAAAAAATATTCTGAACATATTATAGGTATTCTCGTATATTTTGCATTAAAACAAAATATTCATATGATACCATATTCCGTTAGGCCACTGTGACAGCAAAACAATATATATCTTTATTTCGCAAGGGGTGTAAACGATCGATTTCACTATGGCAATAATATAACGCATGTTTATTTCCCGTAGGACAATGGACTGCCGCAAGTGCGAAAGTACAATAAGTTTTAACGTTCCCCAGTCTGGTGCGTACTATCTTAAGCAAGGAGAAGTACAGAGCTAAGAACAATTTTAAAAAGAAAAATGTGTACTTATTTTTTCTCATCTACTTTCATTTCTGTATATTCTTTGACATGCATATAATTTTAATGATTAAAAAAAATAATTATACAATACTGTCAACGATATATACCATTAGACATGTTCTACAACAAAGTTAATTGTACATCAATCAACTGTATGTCGAGTGAAAGAAAGAAAAAAAAAGTCTTTCCAATCTTGGAATTTCTTCGTGTATGTACATATGTACACTGCTTTGCGAAAGAATTACGAGAGAGTAGAGAATAAAACGCATTCGCAAAGAACTGAGAAACATATAAGATGTTGTGAAGTATTCATTCTTGATGGCACATTAACGCGCGCGAGACATATCGTGTCGAATATTCTTTGTATTATACTTTCAAATTTTTTTTCTTTTTTTGTATAAAATTTTTTTTTATAGTTTATTGCTCAAACTGAATTTCTTTTACTTGCTCACGTATATGCGACAGTACTGTTTTTGGGCTTTTCTTGCGTGAAATTTTTTAAACTTTTGCGTTGTTTTCAACTTTCAACTTGGGCACAACACACAGTGTGACAGAGTTATTTTAATTTAAATTT